>NC_133769.1:282450728-282491212 GCF_003597395.2 Chelonoidis abingdonii | reverse complement strand
TACTCCTGGTGAGACCTAATTAATGTCTGCAAAATATCTTGAGATCCTAATATGAACTGAGCAGTATAAGTGCAAGATATTACAGATTGGTATTACACACGTGTCATAAACAGATAGTTAAGGGTTAATGTCTCTTTTACCTGTAGAGGGTTAACAAACAGTGAACCTGGAACACTTGACAAGAGGACCAATCAGGAGACAAGATACTTTCAAATCTCAGTGGAGGGAAGCCTTTGTTTGTGTTTTTTGGGTTTTGCTCTCTTCTCTCTGGGTTCTGAGAGAGGCCAGACATGTAAGCAGATTTTTCCAATCTTTCTGAAAAAAGCCTCTTCTGTTCAATTTAGTAAGTACCAGTTAGAAAGGCGGTTTAGTCTTTTTCTTTGTTTTCTTGATTTGCAGATGTGTATTTTGCTGGAAGGTTTTTAACTCCGTTTTTGTACTTGTATACTTAGGCTGGTAGGGAGGATCCCTCTGGTCTAGGTGAAGCTGAAAGACCCTGTAACATTTTCCATCTTGATTTTACAGAGATACATTTTGCTTTTTTCTTTCTTTCTTTAATTAAAAGCTTTTCTTTTAAGAACCTGTTTGATTTTTTTTGTTCTATCTTGTGTAAGACCCAAGGGGAGAGGGTCTGCACGCACCAAGGAATTGGTGGGAGAAAGGAGAGAAGGGAGGAGGAAAAACCTGATTTCCCTCTGAGTTAGTATCACTGTCTCTCTCTCAGGGAAAGTCTGGGAGGGGGAGTGAAGAACGGAGGGGAATGTGGATTTTCTCTCTAAGATTCAAGGAGTTGAATCACAGCGATCTCCTAGTATAACCCAGAGAAAGGAGTATCTGGGAGGAAGAGAAGAGGGGAATGGTTTATTTCCCTTTGTTTTGAGACCCAAGGGGCTTTGGGCCTTGGGTTCCCCAGGGAAGGGTTTGGGGGCCAGAAAGTGCCCCAAAACACTATATTTTTGGGTGGTGGCAGCTCTATCATTTCTAAGCTATTAATTAAGCTTGTGGGGGTTCATGCAGGTATCCCATCTTTTGGACGCTAAGGTTCAGAGTGGGTGTTCATACTTTGACAGGAGGAAAAAAAAACAACACCTAATATAGCCCTACTCTTACTCAAAGTTGACTTTCTCCTATCTGCTCTGACAAGAGGCAGTAAGAATAATTTTGCAAGCTATCGGCAATTTGATTACTAATTATTTCATTTATATTACAGCATATAGTCTATCATATTAATCACTTTAACTGTATCTTGCTTTTCTACCTTTGATTCCATCCATGACATTACTCTGGAAAAAGGAGAAAATTAGTGATATCAGAGTCAAACTCTCAGTCTTGTCATAAGACATACAGCTCAAATTTTGATTAAAACAGAATTATGACGCCAAAGCTTTCAGACTCATGTATCTATTACAAGTGATCCAAGGAGCACCACTGCTTAAACAGCAGACAGCTAGCTGGGCCCATGATGCTGGCTCTGTCCCTTGTTTCCAACTGCTAAATCACATTGAAAGAGAGTTGAATGAATGAATATTTGTGAATGTTACTTGCCATGTAAGATTGTATTGTAGTTTCCATCGTAGTCATGCAACTGTGAATGCAAAAAGGATATTCCTGCACTTACAAATGGAAAAGGAGGTGGTTCATAGCACATTAACATAGTGTCTGTTCTATTACGGGATGTGAGAACCTATGTCTAATAAGCCTGGGGAAAATGTGATGGCTCTAGTTCACAGTGTCAAAATGTTTTTCTTGGTTTCCTTTCATTAATACTGTTTGCAATGAAACCCAATACTGAATGAATATCACCTACTTTCATGTTTTATAAGTTGGAAGTCAGATCATGTTCATCAAAGTTTGTAAATGTTGATATTTCATTAAAAAATATGAGGGGAGGATGTGAAATACACCCCTCTGTTTTCCAAGCAGCTCTTGAGTAAAAATTTCAAAGGTGTTTAAGTGACTTAGGGGCCTAAATAACTTTTGAAAATGTGACTTAAGCACTTAAGACTGAGGCTCCTGAGTATCCAAGTTACTTTTGAAAAATGGGACTTGGGCATTTTTGACAATTTTTCCCCTTACCAGGAGGATGACAGAATCCAGCATTGAACTAAGGCAGACCTGCACCCTGCAAAACATCAGAAAAATTATAAACACTAATTATTAGCATGCTGTACTTGCACAGCATTTCTGACTCATAGAACTTTTAAAAAGTGACAATTTTACACAACCTCTATTAGAAAATAGCACATCTTTAGCTGAAGACTATTTCTTATCACTTCAGTCTTTTGTGTATACTGTGAATGATACCCCTTGTGGACAAGAGGTGCAGCTGAACCAGTACAGACTGCAGCTGAGTTGCAAGCATATCCATGGCCAAACTGCTGTCACAAAAATTTCATAAATCATGATTAAAACCTGCAAGTATTAATCAGTGCTTAAAAAATAAACAGAATTTGGTCTAATTCACCATACATCAGCAAACCTCAACCAACCTTCCAGAACAAAGATTAAAGCCAAGTGACTTTCTCCTAATTTCAGGTTTTGTTATAAATGTTTTCATGGCTATACTGTTAAGAGCAAAAACCAAATGTGCTGATGTTTTTTGTTGGTTCCAGAGCAGACACTGCAGTTTGAAAATAATGTGGTACGGTTTGTTGTTGTACAAAAATTGTCATCAATAAAAGCAGCACATCTCATACTGGGTTCTACTTGTAACACTAGTAAAGTGGCTACTTAAAAGGATTAGATTTCATAAAGTACTTCTTCAGGGATTTATTGGCGAGTTGCCCTTCTGAGGACATGGATCTTTATATGAATTCTTGTTGTTGAAAGGAATTCATGGAGAACAAGAGGTATACTTACAGAGCTACCACACAAAAAGAAAATATTTCATATATTATTCAGGAAACAAAACCACACTTTGAATGTATTCCACTCAGCACCTCACCCCTTATTTAAAAAAAAAAAAGAAAAAGAAACACAATAATGACAAATACCAAGATTAAGATAAACTCAGAACAAGAAAATTATTCTGAGTTAGGATTGCGACAGATGAGACTGTAATTGGAATAGGAAGAAGGATTCCTAGGTCTCCCACCTCCCAAGTGAGTGTGCTAACCATCAATCTGAGGCAACCCCCGACAGAATCTCCCAAGGCCCAATGGCTATAGCACTCACCTGAGAGGTGGTAGATTTCTGTTCAGTTCTCTTCTTCCCCTTAGGTTGGGGAGGGGGACTTCAACTCGGGCCTCCCACATCTTGGGTGAGTACCCTAACCAGTGGGCTAAAAGCTATGAGCAAGGCTCTTCCTTACCCTCACTGCCATTGTGTGTAAGCTCGCAAACTAGGGCCTGATTTGGTAGGCAAGTCTCACATTTCAGTGCTTCACCACCCTCCTAGTGAAAAAGGTTTTCCTAATATCTAACCTAAACCTCCCCACTGCAAATTGAGACCATTACTCCTTGTTCTGTCATCTGGTACCACAGAGAACAGACTAGCTCCATCCTCGTTAGAACCTCCTTTCAGGTAGTTGAAAGCAGCTAGCAAATCCCCCCTCATTCTTCTCTTCTGCATACTAAATAATCCGAGTTCCCTCAGGCTCTCCTCATAAGTCATGTGCTCCAGCCCCCTAATCATTTCTGTTGCCTCCGCTGGACTCTTTCCAATTTTTTCACATCCATCTTCTGGTATGAAGCCCAGAACTGCACACAGTACTCCAGATGAGGCCTCATCAATGCAGAATAAAGGTGAATGATCATGTCCCTCCATCTGGTAGCAATGTTCCTCTTTAAATAGCCCAAAATGCTGTTAGCCTTCTCATCCACTGTAACCACTATGTCGTTTTCTGCAGACCTGCTGCCTAACCACTTGGTCCCTAGCCTGTAGCAGTGCATGGGATTCTTCCATCCTAAGTGCAGGACTCTCCACTTGTCTTTGTTGAATCTCATCAGATTTTTTTTGGCCCAATCCTCTAAATTTGTCTAGGTCCCTCTGTATCCTATCCCTACCCTCTAGCATATCTACCACTCCTCCAAGTTTAGTGTCATCTGCAAACTTGCTGAGAGTGCAGTCCACGCTATCCTCCAGATCATTAATGAAGATATTGAATAAAACCAGCCCCAGGACTGACCCTTAGGATATTCAGTTTGATACCAGCTCCCAGCAAGACATAGAACCATTGATCACTACCCATTTAGCCCAATGATCTAGCTAACTTTCTATCCACCTAATAGTCCATTTATCCAGCCCATACTTCTTTAACTTGCTGGTAAGACTACTGTGGGAGAATATGCATGTGTTACCTGAAAAATCCTACTTACATGTATTGTTTTGTCTGCCCCTCATGATCTAGAGTCATTATATTTTGCTGATCCTCTCAGAAGGTCACTATAGAAATGACTGTTTTTAATGCAGATGTAGCCTTCTGTAACCAATGTTATTAACATGAAGTACATTACACATGATCAATTTTAGGCAACAAGGGAATTTAAATAAACTTATACCTAAGATATCTTTATTTAATTTTGCAAGAAATAATAAAGATGAACATTCTAGAGTAGTTTCATGTACTAATGGTAACTCTAACATATGAAATTGATGGATAAAGTAATTTGATGCCTTGAAAAGAAAAGGTATTTGTTTTTGTATATATTCAATTGAGCCCTTTCCCTGCCTGCATATAAAATGATTCTGAGTCTCATCAATTCAAACCATTTTTAATAGTATCAACAGACAGACCATTGTCTCAAGAAACAACTGTCCCAAAGATACTGCTTTATATCATTCAGTTGAGGGTCATTTATTTTCTATATGATTTTCACCCAGGTCATAAAAATAATAATAAAAAAATAGGTTATAAGTTCCTTGGAGGAAAAAATTCTTATCCTCTTACCTGCTGGTAAACATCAACTACAGTTCTGTTGTTACATATGTAAATGTAATCTATGTCACTAAGCCTCCTGTCAATATGTATAAACTGTATATTAACATTTACAGGAGCACAAGGATTCCAGATTTTTCAAATATTCCTGCACAGGATGGATGTTTCAGTGGAGAAATTAATGCATGCTCTTCAACAAGTGACAGTGTCTTCATGTGTTTGAACACATAGCACAACTGAGCACTGAACTTGACTGGAGCCTCAGGGCACTTCTATAATGTAAATATTAAGTGCTGGATTGTCACTAATGAGGCCATGCAGGAGATTTGGAGGAAATAAGGATTCCCACCTCCTGCGACCAAGTTAGGGCTATCTCCATTACAGCTCCCAGTGCTGAGGAGTGCAAAGGAACTGTGACAGAGATGTTCCTCTATGAGAAAGTGGGAGAGATAAATTAGGCAAAGCCATGTATTTATATTCATATGTACAGTCCACAGAGCTGGCAGGAATCACAGGCAGGGAGTATGCTGCATCCCTTAAATGTATGTCATAAACTGCTCCCTTTTGGTACAAGATGAGAGCCCTGAGAGGAATTGTGCCCCAGAGAGTTGTCTCTCAAGCACAGTACATCCAAGTGTTCATGCAGAGGTCAGTTGCTTACATTACACCCTTACTCAAGGCTGTGCTTAAAGATCCCGATCAAACCCTGTATAATAAGAATAATGCTGCATTTTCAAACATATCCGTGATTACTGCAATGTGTCAATATAAAGCAGAGCACTATCGCCAAAACGTTATAATCAGTATTGTTTTTTTCCTTGACTCTCTCCTTTTACATCATATTTCATTTTCGTTACAGCTGACACATTCATTTGACCTGAATAGTGAAAGCTGTTGAGAATGCATTGGGAGATCAAACCATTCTAAATATTGTTTTTCACATTCCAGTGCCAACTCATTTCATTTTCACTCTGTTCTGCAAAAAACCCCAACTGAAATAAAATAAAAAAATCCCTTTCACACCACCACAATACTATATGTAAAATAATCCAGGAAATGGTCATCTATCCCAAGTGTTTGCAGGTTACTAGTTCATATTTGATATTCATGAGAAAAAATAAGTAATTTCTGTATCTACAGGCATTTTGTTATTGTGAATATTTCACTCTGCATAATCTGTGTTCATTAGCACTGCAGTCCAAAAAGATAAAATTCTCCTTGTGGTTGCCTGTAGTCTTGTTACCATTGGGATAAATGCAACCTCAGTTTTCAGAGCTGCTCTAATATAAAAAGAAGATATAATAAGAACCATATAAATATGATGTTTTACAAACCATATTTGAAACATTTTTAGATAAATATAATTTCCCTATGTTAAATTTAAGGTGAATAACAAAGAAAATAATATTGCTTTGAGTGTTTCTATGTTTGGTACAATGAAAGTCTTTAATGTTATTTTTTTAAAAAGGTGTTGTTTTTTAAATAATTAGAAATATGGTATAGAATTGTATAGCTTGCTCAGGAAGGACAGGTAGGGAAAAAGGGGAGAAAGCATTGCCTTATATATAAAAAATGTATATACTTGGGCTGAGGTTGAGATAAAAATAAGAGAGAGACTTGTTGAAAGTTTCTGGTTAAGGATAAAAGGGGTAAAAAGCAAGGGTGATGTCATGGTAGCGGTTCTATTACAGAGCACCAAGCCAGGAAGAAGAGGTAGATGAGGCTTTTTTAAAACAATTAACAATATCATCCAAAGCACAGGTGATGGGGCACTTCAACTACCCAGACATCTGTTAGGAAAATAACACAGCAGAGCACAGATTATCCAAAAAGTCCTTGGAATGTTGGAGGCATTTTTTTTTTATTTCATACAGTGGAGAAATCTACTAGGGGAGAGCCTCTTCTCGATTTGATTTTGACAAGAGGGAGGAACTGGTTGAGAATTTGAAAGTGGAAGACAACTTGGATGAAAGTGATCATGAAATGGCAGATTTCACGATTCTAAGGCATGGTAAGAGGGAGAACAGCACAATAAAGCAATGGATTTCAAGAAGGCAGACTTTAGCAAACTCAGAGAGTTGGTAGATAAAATCCCATGGGACACAAGTCTAAGGGGAAAAACAGTTGAAGACAGTTGGGCAATTTTTCAAAGGGACACTGTAACAGGTCCTTTCCTCGGCCTCCCCTTGCTGAAGCTCTTTGCTGTTCCAGTAAAGCACTATGAGCCTCTTCTTGGTGCAGCACCCATGGCTTTTATTCACACAAAGTTCCCACCATCAGTGATACTATTTACAGAGCTTTACAGGTATAACTGTCTCCTCTTTTACAGGGAGTCTACCCCAGCCTGGAGACTGCCCTTTCTCTGGCCATTCCCCACTGCTCTCCGGCTGTCAGCCAGCCTTTATGGCCCTTCAACCTGCAGGCCCACAGGTGCAGCCAGTTCCAGAGGCTAGGCACCAGATTTCTCCCCAGCCCCAACCTATTTCCCCTGATTGGGGCTGACTGAGCAGGGGCTAATTAGGTGCCCTTGCAGCAGCACCCTGCTATAGACACTATTAAGGGCACAAAAGCAAACTATGCCACTGCATAGGAAAGATAGGGAGTATGGCAAGAGACCACCCTGGCTTAACCCAAGGGTCAGTCCTAGAACCAATCCTATTCAATTTATTCATAAATGATCTGGAGAAAGGGGTAAACAGTGAGGTAGCAAAGTTTGCAGATGATACTAAACTGCTCAAGATAGTTAAGACCAAAGCAGACTGTGAAGAACTTCAAAAAAGATCTCACAAACTAAGTGATTGGGCAACAAATGGCTAATTTAGCTTCAACGAGTCAGGAAAAAGATCTTGGAGTCATCATGGATAGTTCTCTGAAGATGTCCACGCAGTGTGCAGTGGCAGTCAAAAAAGCAACAAGGATTTTAGGAATCATTAAAAAGGGGATAGAGAATAAGACTGAGAATACATTATTTCCCTTATATAAATCCATGGTACGCTCACATCTCGAATACTGTGTAACAGATGTGGTCTCCATCTCCAAAAAAGATATACTGACACTAGAAAAGGGGCAACTAAAATAATTAGGGCTTTGGAGAGGGTCCATAGAGGAAAGATTAAAGAGCTAGGACTCTTCAGCTTGGAAAGGGAGACTGAGGGGAGATATGATAGAGGTATACAAAATCATGAGTGATGTGGAGAAAGTGGATAAGGAAAGTTATTTCCTTTATCTCATAATACAAGAACTAGGAGACACCAAAATTAAATTATAGGCAGCAGGTTTAAAACAAATAAAAGGAAGTTCTTCTTCATGCAGTGCACAGTCAACTTGTGGAACTCCTTACCTGAGGAGGTTGTGAAGCTAGGAGTATAACGGTGTTTAAAAGAGAACTGGATAAATTCATGGTGGTTAAGTCCATAAATGGCTATTAGTCAGGATGGGTAAGGAATGGTGTCCCTAGCCTCCGTTTGTCAGAGGATGGATATAGATGGCAGGAGAGAGCTCATTTGATCATTACCTGTTAGGTTCACTCCCTCTGGGGCACCTGGCATTGGCCACTGTCAGTAGACAGATACTGGGCTAGATGGACCTTTGTTCTGACCCAGTAGGGCCATTCTTATGTTCTTATGATGAATATAAACAAATAACACAAGTATATAGGGCGAAAATTAGAAAAGCCAAGGCACAAAATAAGATCAAACTAGCTAGGGACATAAAGGGTAATGAGAAAACATTCTACAAATATATCAGAAGCAAGAGGTAGACCCAGGACAGACTAGGCCTGTTACTCAATGAGGGGGGAAAGACAACAGAAAAAGTGGAAATGGCAGAGGTGCTTAATGACTTCTTTGTTTCAGTTTTCACCAAAAAGGTTCGTGATGACTAGATGTCTAAGATACTGAATGCAAGTGAAAATGAGGTAGGAGCAGAGGCTAAAATAGGGAAAGAACAAGTCAAAAATTATTTAGATGAGTTAGATGTCTTCAAATCACCAGGGCCTGACAAAAGGCATCCTAGAATACTCAAGCAGCTCACTGAGGAGATACCTGAGAAATTAACAATTATCTTTGAGAAGCCATGGAAGACAGGA
Organism: Chelonoidis abingdonii; assembly: GCF_003597395.2. Taxonomy (NCBI): domain Eukaryota; kingdom Metazoa; phylum Chordata; order Testudines; family Testudinidae; genus Chelonoidis; species Chelonoidis abingdonii. The sequence continues at coordinate 282,482,249 of NC_133769.1, read as the reverse complement.
GACATTCCAGGAAACTGGAAAAGGGAAAATATAGTGCCAATCTATGAAAAGGGAACTAAAGACAACTTGTGTAATTACAGACCAGTCAGCTTAACTTTTGTACCTGGAAAGATAATGGGGCAAATAATTAAGCAATCAATTTGCAAACACCTGCAAGATAATGAAGTGATAAATAACAGTCAGCATGTATTTTTCAAGAACAAATGGTGTCACAACAACCTGATAGCTTTCTTGGACAGGGTAACAAGCCTTGTGGATATTAGGGAAGCGGTAGTTGTGATATATCCTGACATTAGTAAGGCTTTTGATACTTCTAGCGTGACCTTCTAATAAAGAAACTAGGCAAATACAAACTAGACGGAGCTACTATAATGTGCGTGCATAAATGGTTGGAAAATCATTCCCAGAGAGTAGTTACAAGTGGTTCACAGTCATGCTGGAAGAGCATAATGAGTGGGGTCACGTAGGGTTCGGTTGTGGGTCCGGTTCTGTTCAATATCTTCATCAATGATTTAGATAATTGCATAGAGAGTACACTTATAATGTTTGTGGATAATACCAAGCTGGGAGGGGTTGCAAGTGCTTTGGAGGATAGGATTAAAATTCAAAATGATCTGGACAAACTGGACAAATGGTCTGAAGTAAACAGGATGAAATTCAAATGCAAAGTACTCCATTCAGGAAGGAGCAATCAGTTGTACACATACAAAATGGGCAATGACTGCCTGTGAAGCAATATTGTAGAAAGGGATCTGGGGGTTCTAGTGGATCACAACTTAAAAATGAGTCAATGGTGTATCACTGATGCAAAGAAAGCAAACATCATTCTTGGGCGTATTAGCAGGAGTATTGTAAACAAGACACGAGAAGTAATTCTTCCACTCTGCTCCAGACAGATTAGTCCTCAGCTGGTGTATTGTGTCCAGTTTTAGACACCATATTTCAAAAAATATGTGGACAAATTGGAGAAAGTCCAGAGAAGAGCAACAAAATGATTAAAGGTCTAGAAAACATGACCTATGAGGGAAGATTGAAAAAATTGAGTGTGTTCAGTCTGGAGAAGAGAAGACTGAGAGGGGACATGATAACAGTTTTCAAGTACATAAAGATTGTTACAGGGAGGAGGAAGAAAAAAATTTCTTCTTAACCTCTGAGGATAGAACAAGAAGCAATGGGCTTAAATTGCAGCAAGGGCAGTTTAGGTTGGACATTCAGGAAAACTTCCTAACAATCAGAGTAATTAAACACTGGAATAAATTGCTTAGGGTGTTGTGGAATCTCCTTCATTGGGGATTTTTAAGAGCAGGCTGGACAAACACCTGACAGGGATGGTATAGCTAATACTTAGTCCTGCCTTGAGTGCAGGGGACTGAACTAGATGACCTCTCAAGTTCCCTTCCAGTTCTATGATTCTATCATGTCCCTGTTTGCCTCTCCTGGCCATGGGACTCTCCCAAGATATTGATACCTTAATACTGATATTGGATAAGGATGTAACTTAAGTAGTAGATATTTTTCCTCATAGCCAATTTTTCTCCTCATATCTTAGTGAGCAGGAAGGATCTATGAGTATTAGGCTAAAAAGCTCATTCACCATTTCAGGACACTTTACCCATAAATCATTCAATTATTTATGTATAATTCTAGTTTCTTTTTTCTGTTGTAGGGTGCAGTGTCCTCTTCCATATAACTGTAGCATAGATGCTATATCTTATGACTTCTATAAGAGTGTATACTCTGCTATGCTCTTGGAGGGACATTACTGAAGAGATATTGCACTCTAAGTTCTAAATATTGCACTGCACATTTAGAGATGTACAGGAGGTTGGGAAGAGGGAATATAGAGCTTCTATTACAAACCATTCAGTGCAAGTACACCTGCACAGCAACAGAGCAAGATTCTCATCTAACACTCAAGGCAGCAGTAGGGAGATGCCCACCTACCATGACTGTCAGGTAGAGTTGGTTAAAAGTGTTCAGTCAAAACATTTTTTCAACAACAACAAAAACCTTCACCACTTTCCATAGGAAATGTTAATTTGTGGTGGTGGCGGTGGTGGTGGTGATGGTGGTGATGATGATGATGATGATGATGATTTATTTTAATAAAAAAACTAAGAACCAAAATATTCAGTAAAACTGCCCAATTAGCTTTTTTGAGGAGGCCGGGAGGGTGTTTTTCATTGGTGAAAAGTGAACTATTCATGTTTGTGGCTGTTGTTTTCTCAACCAAACTCACGCCACAATTGTAGATAATTGTTTTTATTAAAACAATTTTATTCACAATTTTATCCAAATATTGTGTGTTGAAACAAAACATTTTGCCAACCAATTTATTGTCAAGACATTCTGAGGCACTATTTGAACACAGGGGTCTGCCCAAATGGCAACTTGCTGGAGTGAAGCCTATTTTGCCACTGGTTACTGCTCAGTAAGCCCCTATCATTTTACTGGAACTTCACCCTCAATTCAGTTTAATCAAAGCAGTAATTGGCCCTATAGGATATGTTCACCCATGAATTGTCTCAATGTGGTTTTGGCTTACATTTTGTCTTCTTCCAAAATATTCTAGCTTTTAAAGATATGCCTTAGAGTTACTAAATCTTTCTTTCCTAGGTAGTCAGTGATGACAGCTAGGTTTGCTGGCATCTTGAAGTAAGACAGGATATTGATTAGTAGAATGAGTTGAGTCTCCCTGTGTATCTCCTTCCCTGTCAAAGAATCTTGATAGTGTACATAGATATCCCCAGCTGAAGTCCATATTTACAGAATTTTTCAAATTCCTCTCAACCATAAATAGCTGAGTTTCTTCATAGGTCTGGCAGGTCTCTTCCCAACTCATCCAATACATTCAGTGAAAAAAAAACACAGAAAAAGTAAGCAGAACTTAACAATCCTGTTAACACACTTTTTTCTTTGCTTTTTGATCATTCACGTTCTAGTTCACAATATCTTTTAAAGAGTTTGAATTCTTCCTATCTATTCATTTGATCCATGCTGTTTATATGCCTACCTCACAGCAGATGTCAGTGCCCTGATTCAAAAGGAACAAGAGGTGTTATGTTGGTCCAGTACTGAATAAAATTCCTTTCTTAAAACTGCTTCACTTGCATATCTACAAATAACACTCTGCTGATTAGGAGCTGAAGTTAGAAGGAAAAAAACATTAAAAAAATCAGACAACTCTTCCTCCCAGTTTCTACCAAATGCAATTAGCTTCTCTGACACTCACCACCAGTCAGTTCTGGAGTATTGAAAAATATAAACACACACACACACACCCCTATTTAAATTGCTCTGTCAATGTAAGGGAACCTTAAAGTGATGGCAAATGTAGTTTATGTCCATCTTAAGCCTGTGTAGAAGGGACTTAAAGACGGCATAAATTACATTTTATCATCACTTTAAGGCTCTTTTATACTGACAGAGCAATATAAAAAGGACTTAGTGTAAATGAGAATCAGACATATATTGACAGATTTATGTCCTACATCCAGATGAAATTGTTAATGTCTTTAATCCTATGTTTGCATTTCCTGAGTCTAAAACAGTGTGGGTAATTTCCATGAGAAGAAGCAAATCAGTGAGAATTGAGGATGCTGTGCACGTCACAGGATTTGTAAAGTGTTTTGAAATCCTTGCACAGAAATCACTATAGCAGAAGTGGCCAAACCCTCTGAGTTGTGTTTGACAGTCTTCAGATTTTTGAGAGCCAGGGTTCGCCTGCACGAGTTCAAGGCTTCAACCTCACGACATGCACCTGCAGGGGCTTCAACCCCATAAGAAGGGGAGTCTTGGGGCTTGTGCCCCACAGGAGGCACCTACTGGATCTCCAGCCTGACTCCTACTGATGCCTGAACCCCAGCAGATGCGCTCAGTGGGACTGAAGCTCTGAACTCCCCTCCCCCACCTCAAGTCCGGTAGGCGGAGAATGGGAGGAAGTGTGGGATGCTTCACGAGGTGCACTTTAACTGTAAAAGAGCCGCATGTGGCTCACGAGCCTCAGTTTGTCCACCCATGCGCTATAGCAGGGGTCAGCAACCTCTGGCACATGGCTTGCCAGGGTAAGCACCACGGGAAGCAGCATGGATGAGGGATGTGCTGGCCACAGCTTCCCAATGCCCCCATTGGCCTTGACCGGCGAACCGTGGCCAGTGGGAGCCGCAATCAGCTGAACCTGCTGACGCGGCAGATAAACAAACTGGCTCAGTCCGCCAGGGTGCTTACCCTGGCAAGCCATGTGCCAGAGGTTGCCGACCCCTATCCTATAGTGACACAAAGCATTTATGGGCTCTGTCATATTGTTTTTTGAGCACAAATCTGCAATTATGTCACTGAGCCATTATTGTTTATATTGGCAAGTTCTGATGCATTATTATTTAAATTATTAAGGTACTGTTGAATATACAGCATGAAAAAGGTATTGTATTACCAAATGATGACACAAACCATACAGAGAACAATGCACAAAGCTGTGGTAAATGAGTAGGCTATTTATATTTTATATCACAGAATATTGACTGTAACATAAATATTTTCAGACTCCACATTCTTAATGAAGGGAGTTCAAGGACAACTAAACAGCTACATTTTCACTTGCCAATTTATATGATAAAAAATGATCTCCTGCACTAACACTCCATGGTATATGTTACTATGTCTTAAAAATCAATTTCTTCTCAAATCTGTTTAAAATAAAAATGAGAAATTTCACACAGATTGTGCAAGTTGTTAATGTAGTCAACTTTAGCTCAGTTTTTTCTGGAAAGATAACACTAGGGATGGATGAATTTGTTTTACTTAGTTCAAAACATGATAAAAATGTGGCTCTTGAGGAGAAAGCTCAAATGTACTTGCATTACATTAGGCTCTAACAAAATGTGATTTCTATATAAACCCATGGTGGGTTGTTTTTCTTTTTGAATATTCATGTGATAGTCACTTAAAGGGGCAATACTTATTTTCAGACAGGATTTCTTATTGTTTGCATTGTACAGACTTCCATTTTACAAGAACTATTTATATGAATTTTTCAAATTTACATTTCACCTTAATTTGGTCTTAAAGTGTGAGAGATAACATCAGTATTTTCATAAGGATTGCAAAATAGGAAGAAAATTGTAAAAATTGTGCATTTAAAATATAACTTCCCAGAAAACAAACAATAAACAAACCAAAAAATGATCTTCTGTGGTGTCCCAGGTGATGTCTGACACTGCCACTATAAAACTTTTTCAAGAACTGACTGAGGAAAGGTTCAAGACAAATGTGTAACTTTTCTGAATCTAGAAGGAATAAAAAGCCTTATCCAGTGCGAGGACATTGATTCTTTTACTTCAACTCTAATGAACTGAACCTCCAGTGCATTTTGGACTTGGTTGGCTGCCAAGGTCAAAGTATCATTATAATCAGACTGGTTCAACTCAGGAGCCCTGGAGACTGGTTGGGAGCCTTGCAGAGCTTTCTGGCTGGCATTAAAGAGATACCATAGTAAAGAAGAACTACTTCAGAGCTTTAAATATTCTAAGTCAAAACAAAACAAAAACCCTTATAAAATCTTCCAATTTCTCCAAAAAAAAAAGATAGACATAGGAACCCCCAACCTCATTGGCTGGCAGTTTCACAGGATGGCTAAAGAATACATATCAAACACAAACAGGATTATAGAACTCCGCAGTGAAAACATGCTCATACATAGCTACTTCAATACTATACGGTAGCAAATCATATACTGTAGCAGCCATAAGCTCCACCCACCTCCCCAAACAAATTCTATATGTTGGAAGAGCCATACCTGGAAAATCTGTGATGGCTCTTTGAATATTTCCCTTTGCATCTTGGTAGCTACTCAACATTCCACTTTCTCTATCTGTGTCACTGAGACCCACTGTGAGGAAACTAGGACACCCTGCCATGTGGTGTTGGGGAAAAACTGTAGAGAAAAATCAGCCAGAGAGTCCAGCCCTTAGGAGCAGCTGAAGAAACAGCCAAAGCAGGGAACTTTGGACATTCAGGCAACTTAGTATAGGCTGGTTTCGACTTTTTTTTGCCTGTGCTGATTAGATGTTTACTCTAGTTCTCTCCATTCCCCTCTCTCACAATCTCTTCATCTCAACTTCACTCCATATCGTCCCCTCCTCTTGATGTCCTTTCCCCTCAACCTCCTTCCCAACTCCATTCCCTCTTAACTAAATCCCCAAACCTCAACCCAGAACTCCAACTTATAAAAAATCTTGTGGAACTAACATGTTTGCTTCCATCACATTGTTCCCTCTCCTTGTATGTTTTACCCCTTTTCCCACCCCTCCTGTTTTGTCTACTTAGAGCAGAGATTGGCAACCTTTGGCACGTCGCCCATCAGGGAAATCCGCTTGCGGGTCTGGCCAGTTTGTTTACCTGCAGCATCTGCAGGTTCAGAATATCACAGCTCCCACTGGCCGTGGTTAACCGTTCCAGGCCAATGGGGCTGTGCGAAGCATCGGCCAGCACATCCCTCAGCCGAACCTGCAGACTCTGCAGATAAAGAAACCGGCCTGGCCTGCCAGCAGATTTCTTTGATGCACCGCGTGCCAAAGGTTGTTGATTCCTGACTTAGAGGGTAAGCTCTATGGACCAAGGGACTGTATGCTACACCTTGTTTGTATAGTGCCTAGCACAATGGTGCTCCACTCTTGCGTGTTCCCTAGACACTTCCACAATAAAGATTAAGAATAAGAACAAGACTCAGAGATTGTTTTTATTTCTCTGAGAAGCAATAACTTCCTCTCTGTAATAATTGATTCACATCAGAATGGTCATGATAGTGCTTCTGCAGCCTGAGGCCTAATAGCAACATTGGTCATGCTGCCAAGTTCAGGAAGGATGAGTGCTAAAAGGAACACAGATGGATGCAGGACCTCTTGTCTTTTCTCATACATAATAAATGTTTAATTTGGAGGCAATATCCTTAGCCTGTTTTCAGTGATGCCAATCCCATCCTGTCCAGAATATTAGTATGTGAATATTCAGGAGTTTTCAGAGTAATATTTTACCTCTTATTTTTATGCAGGAGTAAACAAGAGAGTCAGAGAGACTATCTGAATTGATTTATCACAAACTAATTTGCTCTCTAAAGGCTACTATTTAGTCTCCACATCATATATTTATATGTGTTTAAATACTCCCAAGCATTCAGGTGTCATGGTGATGGTAGATGATAGATAAAAGATTAATTTCTATAACAAGTCAAAATAATTGTTTTATCAAAGACATAGCTGGTATAAATTGTCATAGCACCATTGACATCCACTGTCCTGAACTATTCATTTTGATATAATTAGAGTAATGATGCATTATTTATTTTAGTGTCTGAGTTACATTTATATACATGTATAATTCAGTCACCACTTCTCTTTCTCCTCGTCATCGATTGGATTATGAATACATCCACTTACGAGTGTAGGAACGGAATCCAGTGGACGTTGTGGACCCAGCTTGATGACCTGGACTTTGCTGACGACCTTGCACTCCTTTCACACGGTAAACAGCAGATGCAAGAGAAGACCAACGTAGTGGCAGCCACGTCATCACAGGTTGGTCTCAACATTCACAAGGACAAGACCAAGATCCTTAGGATTAACTCCATCAGCAACGACCCAGTCACACTGAATGGAAGCCCCCTGGAAGAAGTGCAGTCCTTCACCTACCTAGGTAGCATCATCGACCAGCAGGGTGGCACAGATGCAGACATCAAAGTAAGGATTGGTAAGGCAAGAGCAGCCTTCTTACAGCTCAAGAACATCTGGAGCTCCAGAGAGCTGTCTTTGGCAATAAAAATTCGACTGTTCAACTCCAATGTGAAATCAGTCCTACTGTATGGAGCTGAAACCTGGAGGACAACCAAAACAACCACCAGGAAGATCCAGACCTTCATTAATAGCTGCCTCAGAAGGATTCTTCAGATCCGCTGGCCAGACACCATCAGTAACATCCACCTCTTGGAGAGGACCTGTCAACTCCCAGCAGAGGAAGAAATCAGAAGGAGAAGGTGGGGTTGGATAGGACATACACTACGCAAGCAGCCAACTAACATCACCAGACAGGCACTGCGGTGGAACCCCCAAGGCAAGCGGAAAAGAGGCCGTCCAAGAAACACCTGGCGACGCGACCTTCAGGCTGATAGCAAAAAAATGGGCTATACCTGGAACCAGCTAGAGCGAATGGCCCAGGATAGAGGACTCTGGAGATCTGTGGTTGGCGGCCCATACCCCGACTGGGGTGATGAGCGTGAGTGAGTGATAATTCAGACTAATAAAGAACAAGTTTCTATTAAGTTTACTAGTGTAATTACAATACAATCATTTTATCAACCTGAAAATCTCTGCCCTTGATCTGCTGAAGCTGTTACTCCTTGATGCTCACATTTTTTCCCCTGAAGTACCTTCCTGATTTCTCCTACACTGCCCCTATTTCAAATTCCTTCGCAAAACTCAACTTGGCCATGATGCATGCACAGTACAAGAATGTAGGGACAAAATTACAAAGACCAAGGCACAAAAATGAGATTAAATTAACTAGGGACATAAAGGGTAACAAGAAAACAGTCTACAAATGCATTAGAAGCAAGAGGAATTCAAAGGACAAGGTAGGCTCATTACTTAATGAGGGAGTAAGACAATAACAGAAAAAATGGACATGGCTGAAGTGTTTCAGTTTTCAACAGAAATATTAGCAGTGATTGGACATCTGACATAGTGAACACTAGAGAAAATGAGGTAGGATCTCATGCTAGGGAAGCAACAAGTTAAAAATTACATAGACAAGTCAGATGTCCTCAAATCAGGAGGGCCTGATGAAAAAACATCTGAGAAGACTCAAGAGGCTGACTGAGGAGATATCTGAACCACTAACAATTATCGTCTCAAACTCATGGAACACAGGAAATATTCCAGATGACTGGAAGAGGGCAAAGATAGTACCAACCTATGAAAAGAGGAATAGGAACTACAGGGTGAATTACAGACCATTCAGCTAAATTTCAGTACCTGGAAAGATAATGGATTAAATAATCAAGCAATCAATTTGCAAACACCTAGAAGATAATAAGGCGATAAGTCAGGGATCGGTGACCTTTGGAACGCGGTCTGTCAGGGAAATCAGCTGGCGGGCTGGGCCGGTCTCTTGACCTGCAGCTTCCACAAGTTCGGCTGATCACAGCGCCCACTGGCTGAGGTTCACTGTTCCAAGCCAATGGGGGCTACAGGAAGTGGTGGACAGCATATTTCTCAGCTTACACCGCATTCTTCAGCCCCCATTGGCCTGGAACGGTGAACTACAACCAGTAGGAGCTGCAATCCTTCGAACCTGCTGACACTGCAGATAAACAAACCAGACTGGCCCACCAGTGGATTTCCCTGATGGGACGCATACCAAGGGTTGCTGATCCCTGTGATAAGTAATATTAACCATGAATTTGTCAAGAACAAAACATGTCAAATCAACTTAATAGCTTTCTTTGACAGGGTAACAAGCCTTGTGGATAAGGAGAAAGCAATAGTTGTTGTATATCTTGACTTCAGTATGGCTTTTGATATTGTCCTGCATGATCTCATCATAAACACACTAGGGAAATATAGCCTAGACAAAGCTACTATAATATGGGAGAAGAACAGTTTGGAAAACTGTTCCCAGAGAGTAGTTCTGAATACTTCACAGACAAACTGGATAGGCGTATTGAATGGGGTGCAACAGGGATTGGTCTTGAATTTGTTTCTGTTGAATATCTTTATCAGTGATTTAGATAATATGTAGAGAGTACACCTGTAACGTTTCCAAATGATATCATAGAATCATAGAATATTAGGATTGGAAGACACCTCAGGAGGCCATCTAGTCCAATCCCCTGCTCAAAGCAGGACCAACACCAACTAAATCATGCCAGCCAGGACTTTATCAAGCAGGGCCTTAAAAACTTCTAAGGATGGAGATTCCACCACCTCTCTAGGTAACCCATTCCAGGGCTTCATCACCCTCCTAGTGAAATAGTGCTTCCTAATATCCAACCTAGATGTCCCCCACTGCAACTTGAGACCATTGCTTCTTGTTCTGTTATCTGCCACCACTGAAAAAAGCCTAGCTCCATCCTCTTTGGAAACCCCCTTCAGGTTGTTGAAGGCTGCTATCAAATCCCACCTCACTCTTCTCTTCTGCAGACTAAATAACCCCAGCTCCCTCAGCCTTTCCTCGTGAGTCATGTGTCCCAGAACCCTAATAATTTTTGTTGCCCTCTGCTGGACTCTCTTCAATTTGTCCATAACTGTTCTGGAGTGAGGGAACCAAAACTGGATGCAATACTCCAGATGTGGCCTCACCAGTGCCGAATAGAGGGGAATAATCACTTCCATTGATCTGCTGGCAACGCTCCTACTAATATAACCGAATATGCAATTGGCCTTTGTGGCAACAAGGGCACATTATCGACTCATATCCAGCTTCTTGTCTCTTGTAATCCACAGGACATTTTCTGCAGAACTGCTGCTTAATCAGTTGGTCCCCAGCCTGTAGCAGTGCATGGGATTCTTCCTTCCTAAGTGAAGGACTCTTCACTTGTCCTTGTTGAACCTCATCAGTTTTATCTTGGCCGAATCCTCCAATTTGTCAAGGACCCTATCTCTACCCTCCAGCATATGTACTTCTCTGCCAAGCTTAATGTCATCTGCGAACTTGCTGAGGGTGCAATTCATCCCATCATTCAGATCATTAATAAAGATGTTGAAGAAAACGAGCCCCAGGACCGACCGCTGGGGCACTCCGCTTGATACAGGCTGCCAACTAGATATCAAGCCTTTGATCACTATCTGTTGAGCCCAATGAGCTAGCCAGCTTTCTATCCACCTTATAGTCCATTCATCCAATCCATACTTTTTTAACTTGCTGGCAAGAATACTGTGGGAGACCGTATCAAAAGCTTTGCTAAAGTCAAGATATATCACATCCACCGCTTTCCTCATATTCAAAGAGCCAGTTATCTCATCATAGAAGGCAATCAGGTTGGTCAGGCATGACTTGCCCTTGGTGAATCCATGTTGACTGTTGCTGATCACCTTCCTCTCTTCAACATTCTTCAAAATGGATTCCTTGAGGACCTGCTGCATGATTTTGCCAGGGACTGAAGTGAGGCTGACCAGTCTGTAGGTCCCTAGGTTCTCTTTTTTCCTCTTTTTAAATACAGGCACTATATTTGCCTTTTTCCAATCATCCAGGACCTTCCCCAGTCGCCATGAATTTTCAAAGGTAATGGCCAATTACTCTGCAATCACATCAGCAATCTCCCTCAGCACCCTTGGATGCATTAAATCTGGTCCCAGGGACCTGTGCATGTCCACCTTTTCTAAATAGTCCTTATCCTCTTCTTTCACCACTGAGGGCTTCTCATCTCCTCCCCATACTGTGCTGCCCAGTGCAGCTGTCTGGGAGCTGATATTGTCCATGAAGACTGAGACGAGAAAAGCATTGAGTACTTCAGCTTTTTTTACAACGTGTCACTAGGTTGCCTCCTTCATTCAGTAAGGTTTCCCTGACCTTCTTGTTGTGAACATACCTGTAGGAATCCTTCTTGTTACCCTTCACATCCCTTGCTATCTGCAACTCCATTTGTGCCTTTGCCCTCCTGATTACACCCCTGCATGCTCAAGCAAAATTTTCATACTCCTCCCTAGTCATCTGTCCAAATTTCCACTTCTTGTATGCTTCCTTTTTGAGTTAAAGATCACTTAAGATTTCACTTTTAAGCCAAGCTGATTGCTTGATATATTTGATATTCTTTCTGCACATTGGGATGGTTTGTTTTTGCACCCTCAATAAGGCCTCTTTAAAATACAGCCAGCTCTCCTGGACTCCTTTCCCCCTCATATTAGCCTCCCTGGGGATTCTACTCATCAGTTCCCTAAGGGAGTCCAAGTCTGCTTTTCTGAAGTCCAGGGTCTGTATTTCAAGCTGGGAAGGATTGCTAGTACTTTGGAGGACAGGATTAAAACTCAAAATGATATGGATAAACTGAAGAAATAGTCTGAAGTAAGCAGAATGAAATTCAACAAGGACACATGCAAAGTACTCCACTAAGGAAGGAACAATCAATTTACACACATACAAAATAGGAGATAACTGAAATGTGCTGAAAGTTCAGGGCTCAGGCTCTGCAGGTGATGCATAACAAGTGAGGAGGGTCCCTAGGGTTTTACATAACATAATTTGTTTTACCTTTGTATATGGAGTTGATGAGAACACTGCTGGAATATTGTGTCCCATTCAAGGTGTCCTTGCTTAAAAAAAGGATGTTGAAAAATTGGTCAGTGTTCAGAGAAGAGCTACTGTCGTGGTATAATTCCGAAAATCTGGACCTTAGTGTTCCAAAGATTGGGTACCAGCATGAAATCCCCTAAGCTTAATTACCAGCTTAGATCTGATAGGCTGCCACCAACCAGGAATTTTAGTGCCTGGTACACTTGGGTCCCCCAAAACTTCCCTGTGGGACCCCTAGACTCAGATGCCCTGAGTCTCCTAACAAAGGGAAATAAACCATTCCCCCCACCTGTCTCCCACCCATTTACGGATGATGGCCCCCAAAATTCCATTAAACCTTTCCACCAGGCCATTGGTTTGATGGTGGTATGGGGTGGCAACCAAGTGATTCACCCCATGAGTTTCCCACAGGTCTTTCATGGTGCCTGCCAGGAAATTAGATCCTGAATCCGTAAGGATATCGGAGGGCCAACCTATCCTGGTAAAAATGTCTGTTAGGGCCTGGCACACAGCTTTAGCCCTGGTGTTGCCTAGAGCTACTGCTTCCGGACATCGGGTCACAAAGTCCACGAAAGTCAGTACGTACTGCTTTCCTCTGGGCGTCTTTCTTGGGAAAGGACCCAGAATATCCACAGCTACTCGCTGAAATGGGACCTCAATTATTGGGAGTGGCTGGAGAGGGGCCTGGACCTGGTCTTGGGGGTTTCCACTCTTTGGCACACCTTACAAGACCGGACATACTGGGCAACATCCTTGCCCATCCCCTCCAGAGGAAGGATTCCCCAATCTGTCTTTGGTTCTGTTCACCCAGCATGACCACTGGATGATCATGGGCTAAGCTTAAGAGCTTCCCCCGGTACTTTAGTTGGAACCACCAACCGTTTGTGCGGCTGCCATTCTTCCTGGTGTCCACCAGAAAGAATTTGCGTGTTAAAAAGTCCTTGGTCTATAACAAACCGGGATCGGTTAGAAGAGCTGAGAGGCGGTGGGGTGCTCCGTGTCGCCACCCAAGCTTTCTGAAGGCTTGTCATCTGCTTCCTGCTCAGTTTGGAACTGTTCCCTTGAGGTTGGGGATACCAGTTCTTCCTCAGACTGTGGACTTGGGCTTGGTCCCTCTGGAAGCGATGTAGGTGATGGGGTTGTTTCGTTGCCGGTGAACTGCTCTCCGCTGGTGCACCTGGGGGTATTTCAGGCTCTGGCTGAGCCTCCTCGGTATGGTTGTCTGTTGGTTCTGCCAGTTCAGGCTCGCTGGCCCCCTCTGGTGGTTGTTGTTTGAACTGCTGTCTCTCTGTTGTCTGCTGGGTTTTCTGCTAGCAATATGTGCTTTATAACTTACTAGCCTCTCCCGAACAGTTAAAAAGCAAAAGAAAACCCTCTTTTGTTTTACAAATGCGTTCTGGCTGGAGTGCTTTGCTGACCACTTAAGGCTGCTTTGTTTAACAAAAGACCTGTCGTTACCTTTAATAGCCCTCTATGCACAGCTAGCAGGGAGCAAGGAAAAAAATTCTCTGGCTGCAGTTTAAAAAATAAACCCTTCCCTCTGCTTATAACAGCTAGCAGAGAAGCAATTTAATAATCTTACTGGCTTTTGGATTCCTATCTATCCACCACTGCCACCATGTCATGTATAATTCCCAAATCTGGACCTTAGCGTTCCAAAAGATTGAGGTACCAGCATGAAAGCCACCTAAGCTTTAATTTGCGCAGCTTAGTGATTGTAGGCTGCCACCAACCAAGGAATTTTAGTGCCTGGTACACTTGGGTCCCCCAAAACTTCCTTGAGGGACTCCAAGACTTCAGATGCGCTTGAGTCTCCTAACAAAGGGAAATAAACCATTCCCCCCACCTCTCTCCCACCAGATTTTCTCTCTGGGCTAACCTGAAGTTACTGATGCAACCTCTTTACATTACAACATACCAAGAAGCATGTCTCCTCTCTTCACAAAGAGACAAACCCAGAGAAGGGAAACAGAAAAGATTCTCTCTTCCCCCTTAGCTTCTTCCCGCCCTGGGACACTTAGGAGAGTACACAGCAGAGGCAGTTTTTCCCCTCCCCCCTGTCTTTCCTTTCTCCCACCAATTTTCTGGTGGTCAACTAGAAAAAAAATCAACAGGTTTTAAACAGCAAAACTTTTAATAATAAAAAACAAGAATAGAATAACAGTTCTCTGTAATCTAGATGGTAAGCATACAGGGTTTTCAACTTATAGAAATGAATAAAACAATAGAAAGGATAAACAGCCTTATCCAAAAACGATACACTTTAAAGTACTTATAACCAAATACACATGAAGACTTCACCAGCCAGATACACAGAAGCAAATACAGCAAAACAATTTAAAAGACATATACTTTTTGGCTACCTTTGTACTATACACTGGGAAACAGAAGATTAGAAGGACTGGAAATAGATCCTCTCATAGCTGAGAGAGCACAGAACAGACAAAGACCCAAGACCAAGAAACACCCACAAATTCCCTCCCTTAAGCTTTGAAAAATCCGGTTTCCTGATTGGTCCTCTTGTCAGGTGTTTGGTTCCCTTTGTTAACCCTTTACAGGTAAAATAAACATTAACCCTTAGCTATCTGTTTATGACAGCTACAAGAATGATTTGGGGTCTGGCAAACATGCATTACAATAAGAGTGTGCAGGAGCTCAATCTGTCACACATATCGAAGAGAATGTTAAGAGATGATTTAATGGCAATAAATAAGGCCCTAACAAGGTGAATTTATCTCAGGGATCAGCAACTTTTGGCACACAGACCACCAGGGTATGGCCAAGCTGGTTTGTTTACCTACCGCGTCTGCAGGTTCGGCTGATCGCAGCTCCCACTGGCTGTGCCCAGGCCAATGGGGGCTATGGGAAGCAGCACTGCCGAGGACATAAGAAGTTCCTCCAGCTGAAATCTGGAATCAGAAATATTCATATAAGAAATTAACTGTGAATTTTTAACAGACAGAGTAATTGAACATTGGAATGATTTACCAAGGGATGTGATAAATTCACAATTACTTTAGACTCTTTAAATCAAGATTAGGCAGCTTTCGGAAAGGTATGTTCTAGTTCAGCCAAAAGTTTCAAGGAATGTCTCATAAAATGGCCTGTGAAAGCAGAACTCCTACCATTGTTGTACTCAAAAAGGGTAATGTGGCTTTATTAATGAATGTATATTTCGAAGCTTGAATACAGAAGTATAGTAACTTTTTCCATCTACAGATACACTCCATTTATTTCTGACTTCATAAAGATTTTGTTTATATAGATATAGACAGATACATAGATGGTCCCATTTTCAGAATTTAGAATGTCAGTGGCAGTAGTAATTGAACATGAAGTACAAATCCAGATAAAAATTCAAAATTACATTAAAAAGGAGGGGGCATAAGAAAACTGAGAAACAAGTAAAAGCAGAGAAGAGTAAGAAAACATTTCAAAAGAGCATGAATAGGGAAAAATATGGAAATCTCAAAGGATATTTGAAAAAAAACATTGGTCTTATATAGGGAATAATAAAATACATGGAAATTAAATATTTTAGAAAAGCATACTAAAATGTTAGTAGATATGGGTATTTGTTATTGATTATGCAGCACCACAGAAGTATAATATTCTTTAAAGTACGTAGTATCTCTGACTTGAAGAAGTTGAAAGACATAGACATAACATACAAGTGCTGGTGTCATATAGGAAAACAAGGTGGACTGTTGACATTTTTGCTGGGATATTTTGTAGCTGTTATCATGAATATTTTGTAGAACTAGATGATAAAGGTGTTAATTAACAAGCTGTTCCATGTGTAGAAGATTTCAGGAGACCAGGTGTATAGTCATGAGTGAGTAAAAGAGATAAAGAAAGAAGTCAGGAGTAGAGTTTGAGTGGACTGAGGAAATGGGAGGGAACATAAAATGAGGACAAAAATATTGGTGACACTAGAGGTGTGAATGCTTTCTAGGTGAAGCAGAGATTAAATATATGGGGAAGAAGAGAGGCAAATGCAAAGACTCAAGAAGAAGGCAGAGCGGTACTGTGAAAAGGTGATCGTCTCAACATTAAGTAATTAAATAACCAGTCAGATTAATTTCCCTACCTGAAAAGATAATGGAATAAATAATTAAGCAATTAGTTTCCAAACACCTAGAAGATAATAGGGTGATAAGTAACAGTCATCACGGATTTGTCAAGAACAAATTGTGTCAAACCAATCTAATAGTTTTCTTTGGCAGAGTAACAAGTCTTGTGGCTGAGGGGAAGTAGTAAATGCGGAATATCTTGATTTTAGTAAGGCTTTTGATACTGTTTCTCATGACATCCTCATAAACAAACTAGGGAAATACAACCTAGATTGCGCTACTATAAGATGGTTGGAAAAGCAGAGAGTAGTTATCAGTGGTTCACAGTCAAGCAGGAAGGGCATATTGAGTGGGGTCCCTCAGGGATCAATTCTTGGTCTACTTCTGTTCAATATCTTCAGCAATGATTTAGATAATGGCATAAAGAATACACTTCTAAATTTTGCAGATGATACCAAGCTGGCAAGGGTTGCAAGTGCTTTGGAGGACAGAATTAAAATTCAAAATGATCTGGACAAACTGGAGAACTAGTCTGAAACAAATAAGATAAAATTCAATAAAGACAAATGCAAAATACTCCACTTAGGAAGGAACAAATAATTACACACATACAAAAGGGAAAAGACTGCCTAGGAATGAATATTATAGAAAGGGATCTGGGGGTTATGGTGGATCACAAGCTAAATATTAATCAACAGTGTATCACTATTGTGAAAAAAGCAAAAATTATTCTTTTATGTATTAGCAGGAGCGTTGTAAGCAATACAGGAGAAATAATTCATCCACTCCACTCACTACTGATAAGGTCTCAACTGGAGTATTGTGTCCAGTTCTGGATGCCACTTTTCTGGAAAGATGTGGACTAATTGGAAAAAGTCCAGAGGAGAGCAACAAAAAATATTAAAAGGGTAGAAAACATAACATATAAGGAAAGATTGAAAAAATGTTTTTGTTTAGTCTGGAGAGGAGAAGACTGGGGAGTGGAGATGTGGGAGAATAGTATAACATTTTTCAAGTTCATAAAAGGTTGTTACAGGGAGAGAGTGAAAAAAAATTCTTCTTCATCTCTGAGGAGAGGACAAGAAACAATGGGCTTAATTTGCAGGAAGAGAAATTTAAGTTGGACATTATGAAAAATTTCCTAACTGTCAAGATAGTTAAACACTGAAACAAATTGTCAAAAGATGGTTATGGAATCTCTGTCATTGGAGTTTTTTAAGAACCACCCGTTACTATCTCACTGTGACCTTGCCTGTCTCCACCTTTCGTCTCTGGTCATATGCTTTGATTTCAAGTTCTATGGAACACGGACAAAGTTTCTGTTTTAAGTTCTGTGTCTGTACTATCCTAATGCAAGGACCTGACCCTGAGGGGGCCTCTAGGGTTTATTGCAATACACACAAATCAATGAAATGATAAAAAACAATAACAAAAATTTACATCTCCTTAAACATCATTGTGCTTTTGACAGTGTAATGTTTACTATATGAAGTGGCAACACTTCTAGAGTTGGTCATTGAACTCTGAGGCTATCGGGCTGGTTGGAAAAATGTCATATTTTTACACTTGGTTGAGCTTCTCTTTGTTTCTTCCACCTCCTCAGACTCCTCTCCTCAGCCCCGCTGACATCCTCATGCTCTCATATCTCTTCCACACCTCACTTTACCTCCTAGTGCTTCCTAGTCCTTCCAATGCTGCCTGCTATGGAACTGAAGGAAGAAACACTGGAACATCTGTCTTTCATTCCCCACCCCCCTGCAAGCTGTCTCAGTGCAATACAGCAGAAAACAACAGATGTTTTCAGGAGCTAGGACCAGGAGAAATGGACAGTTTTGTACAGGGGTGAACATTAGGATACATTTTAAGGGAAGAGGCAGAATAATTTATTTTTTTCTGCTCAGCAATAGGGGAGGCAGCACTGAGGGGGCATTAGCAAAGAAGAAAAATGCTGTGGACATGCTTCCCCATGCCTTCTGGTGGCTGCACCTATGTCATTGTTGCTTCAGATTCTGGAACCGTCACAGAGGCTTCAACTTTATCATAACATGGGCATGGTTTTATATCCCCTTTGGTGCTCCATTCCACTCTGTCAAGTCACAATTTCTTCTTCTGCCACCTATGCTCCTCCTTTCTGCCTCTGATTTAACATTTTTAAGTTATTTGTTTCTTATAGAGGGGTTCTGATTCTGATCACAATATACTTTGTTTCTTTACACTGCAACAGAATTTCACATTACTCTGTATTATAGTGGCAATTTAACCTGGAAAAATGTGGTTTTGAGATGGATCACACAACTGTAGTAAAAATGTCCCTATTGTGTTGCATGAATTCCCCATGAAAAAGAGATGCACTGTATATAATGGAGGCTCAAATTAATGAATTTATCAATATACCATCTTCACTTTTAAGTGACTCACATCTCTGCACATGAACTCCGCAGGACACACAGACTAAAAATAAAACCCCATAATCAAAAGGACTCACTGTCACAATTAAGTCCCTGCTCCATAGAATACAAAGGAATTTAAAATATTTCTAAATAATGAAAGTTTTATTTGAAGGAGAACATAAGACTTGTCAGTATTAATAGACCATTACAAGCAACTATCTCTTCTCTAGCCCATAGATTTAACAATTTAATACCTTCTTTTAATGTATTAAGTGTCACTTCATGCAGTCCTTTGATTATTAGAAAACTAATTTGTTGACTAACTGGTAAGATGGTTGTTTATCTTTCAGAAGTACAAACAATTCCTACAGTTCCTTAAAAATGTCTATAGTAGAAACCTGCTAATTTGCAATAAATGGGAGACCTACTTGGGATTATTAAATTTTGCAAATTACCCTCAATCAATCAATCAATCAATCAAACAAAGGCTACTGGACCTCTGCACTCTGCTATTAAATCTTTGACAAGAGAGCCAAAAACATCTGCTTTTTATGAGAATCATTGGATTTTTGAATTAATAAAGTGAGATTTAGGACCATAGTCTGCTACTCTTATTCACACTGAGTAAGACCTGTTGCAGAATAGTATCCTATTGAAATCAATAATACTCGAGGCTAAGGTAATACTGAACTCTAGCACAATCTGGTCTTAGTGAGAATCCATTTGTAATAACATTTGCAAAACAATTCTATACAAAAACATAGAATAATTATAATTACCTTTTTGTTCTTTCACTTGATCATCCTTCTTGCTTAAGTTAGAACAGCCTTACACTACATTATCCCAAAATTTATGTATCTTACATTATTTATCACATGCTGTAAAAAAAAAAACACAGCAGAACTTGATACTATTGGTGAATTTGTGTTAAGCTCTGATAATTCACATTTAAATAATTAATGTTGCATGAAAGTAGCAATATTGACAACACAGTGAAATAAATTTCAGAAGTAGAACCAAAGCTTTCCTATCGTATACTGTAATTTTTAAAGGAAGCAAATAGAGTGTTTAACTGATTGATCATTGAAATTAATTAAGCCCTAGTTACATCTTTGAATCTAATTTTCTGAAAGCTTAGAAAGTGTCAAAAGCATGTATGAAGACTCTCAAAGTATTTGCGTTTAAATGTTATCATTAATACCTTTATATTTCAGCATAATCTTTTTAGTAAGGTGACTTGGAAACTAATGAGCTGTACAGGGAGATATGAGTTATCAAGACATATCACTTGAAAAGACCATTTTATATTGTGAAGATTCTGATAAATCACAAAGTGCCTAGGAAAAAAGAAAGGGCACATATACCAGCACTTTTGTATAACTTCCATACATGTTAATTGCTAAGGAGCTGGAAGTGCATTTACTCAAGTGCATACCATGTGCAGTACAAGCAGTCAGCACACTAAACACACTATTAATTTATCTGAGATGGCATTAGATCATTTCAACTCATGCCTTGATGTGTTACTATCCATGGGATGTATGGACTAGATTCACAAGGGGACTTAGGAACTTAATTGCTACATCTGTGTCTAAATCTCATTCTGCCTGCAGGTGTTCAGGTGTCTAATCTCCAGTGAGATCCATAAACCAGAAGAATATAGCTGGAGGAGCACCTAACTCATTTATGGGGGCTGATCTGGTAGGCAAGCTCAGATGCCAAAGTGGAAGTGGTTGAACAAGAATGACTATGGGAAACCTATCTCAAAATATCCAATAGCCCAGAGGATAGAGCACACATCTATGAGATAGCAGATCCATACTGAGATGCCTTCTCTGCACAGGCAGTAGGGGGATGTGAAATGTGGTGCAGGGTGTTTCCCGTGTCCCAGGTAAGTACCCATATGACTATGCTAAAGCTTATCAGGGAGATCGACTTCCTCCTCTCTCTGCTTGATTCCAGGAGAGGGTTCATGGCTGTGGATCTCAAGTAGAGATAGATACCTCCCTGTGACTGGATCTAGGTGCATAACTCCCTGAGAAGGGCAGAGCTTAGCATCTCTCATTGGCTAGCTTAGACAGCTCCCTGCCCATTGTGATGGCTTTTATGAAACCCATGCATAAGTGTCTATCTCTCTCTGCATTCACTTTATAGGATTCCTAGATGCTGAATCCAGGCTTTGTGAATCCCAGTGCTTTTATATGCTCCTAAAAGTTAGGTGTTGTGACGCCAAGCATCAGAATACCTAAGCCCCTTTGTGACTCTGGTCCTTTGTTTGCACAAAGAACTAGTTATCACAAGTCAGCTGCCGTGCAACTCAATCTGATTCATGTTCTCCAGAAAGAAAACTGGAATTTTTATGGAAACAGATGAACTTTAATTTTTTACAAGTTTTATTTATGAAGTAGCAATTGCTATTCTGAACCTTTTAAAATTATATTATCTACTCTTCTAAATAGATATTCATATTTAACTTCCTAATGTGACACACAAAACTAATTTATCTATTTAATTGAACCTGAAGGTAAAGGAGAAGCAACATACTACAATCCAAAGACTTCAGACTTGCTATTCACTGAACAGATGTACACCAAGTCCTTGACTGTGAAATATGTGAAAAGCTTTATTTACACCCACAATTGAGTACACTAAGTAGCACAATGTCAACACTATGAATCAATCTCTGAAGAAGTTAATAGCTCTTTTGTTTACCCTCAGACCATCTGGAATATTTAACAGACTAAGACACTCAAAATGGAAAGCAATATGTTCAGGTGCTACTGTCTCTTTGAGCTGGACAGCTTTTATCACGCAGCTATTAGCTTGAATCTTCCCCATCTGTGGTGGCACAGTCCATCAAGAACATGTAAATTATTTGGCAGGTTCATCCCTTCTTATTAGTTGTAGGTGAAAAAAATTGTCCTTTCAAACAATTCAGCTCAGCACAATATTTAAGTTATGAATTACATTTGTGACAACTTCATTGAATTTATTAGCCTATTTTACCTGCCAGGCAGAAATATAACACTAATGACATGTTTCATTCTGTAGCCATTATAAAAAAAAAGAGATTAGAAATAAGGCAGTAAAAGCTAACATTCAGGAACACAGGAGAAATGTTCATGCAAGTATTCTGAAATTTCTTGGAGGTACAATATTATTTTGTTTTGCTTTGTGAAAACAGAGAGCATCTATTTTGAATCTGTTAGTATTAGAAAATATAAAGAAAGTTCACTCTTTTACTTTAGGACTATATTCTTAAAAACTCACTGGAAATATGCCCCTTGTAGATCTCACTCTGGAAAGTTATATCTAAAGTAAAAACAAAACAAATAGATAACAGACAAGTCCAGAGTAAAAACACCCACCACACATTTGACCAGCTGTGAATTACAGCTGGCATCAGGTAATTTGATCTGTGTTAATTTAAATTGGGTGAGAAAATGTTATGGAAACTTAGTTAATTACCAGTTAGCTGGCAATGTTCAACTGGGTAAAATGATTGTTGCAAGATTACAAGCCAATTTTATAAATGTAAAAGTTTGAGGATTCAAACCTCAGATCAGTTAATATTAATGAATAGAAGAAATGAACAGATTAATTTATGCTACTTAGACTATAGAGGGAAGAATATGGCAAAGAACAAACAAGACTGGTTGCCTTGAGTATTAGTCATCACAAACACATTAAAAAATAACCTTCCTCACCACTTAAACATGCATAAATGTGTAAATATGGTAAAGGGACACAACGCTGATAGGGATATATGATTTGAGGTGTGTTCAGAGTGAAAGCATTGCGTCACTGTCCTATGGACAGCATGTAGCACCTCCCTCTGTGATAGTGGGAGGAGATGGTCCCTCCCCTCAGGGCAAGGGGAAGTGATAATTTAGGGACAGATGTAGTCTAGGGGGAGATTGAGAGAAACAAAGGGTGGGAGTAACTTGAGAGAGGATGTGGGGATGGACAGGGGAGGTGGAAGCCATAGGATGGAGGGAAACCGGGACTGAGAGAAACCAAGAATGAGTGTAGAGGCTGAGGTTGGGCAGGAGAGACAGATGTGCAGGAAAAGGCCCAATCAGTTAAAATGTGGCTGGTCAAGTCAGTCTTTGTTTGATGGCACATTCCTGAATATCTGAATCTATATGCTCTTGAGTATTGGTTTCAGTTGTCTACTTTCATGTAATTCCAGCAATCCAGAACAGGAGAACCAAAGATCTTTCCAAGTCCTTGAGTCTGGTCTAATGGGCACTCCTGCAAGCAAGCATCACTGAAAGCAAATCCATCTCCTTAGGAAGTCATGAGAGGCACTTGAGACTCAAAGACTGACCTGGGCATTGAACAGAACCCATCAGAGATTTGGGGAAAGGGAAAACTTCAACTTAATAATAATAATAACAACAAGAACAACAACATTTAGAGGGTTAAATTTAGTATACTTAGTAATAAGGTATTGTGTGTGTGTTTGTGTGTATTTAAATTAGGTTTTGTACTATATATATTCTTCATATATTTAATATTTTTGCAGGTAGGTGGAACCTAGTTCTTTTTGTTCCAGTTTAAATAAAATTCTTGGGATTTTTGTTGACAATCAGCTGTATTATCTTGTCTACATTAAAAAACATTTTATCATGGTGTAGGACAGCCTTCCCCATCCCTCCCTCCAGCTCTTACCTGCTGAGTAATTTATACCATGTATAACTTATTAAACCTTGGTCAGTCGTTTAGGGATGGGATGATGCATTTCATATTATAAACACAATAACTCTATTCTGAGAGGTCAACTTTCATCTGCCCTACCAAGTCACCATCTTACTATAGTCTCCTCCTGCTTTCTTTCCTCTCCCAGGTCCTCTTATCTGTTTACATTTCCCATTTGTGTCTTCCCAATGTAGAATGTAATCTCTTCAAGGATGAGATAGTGCTATGTTTGGTTTGTGAGGAACTTAGCACATTTTGGAAATATAATTTAAAGACAGTAGGATGTGGATTCAGTTCTGGATCAGGTTTAGCCTAGAGTTCAAGTCTGAGGCTATATCAAGGTTAGGTTAGAATATTGGTTTGGATTCAACAGCTCTGACTTCTTCTTAGCTATTACCTCATGAGGAATCAACTTCAAATGCTGGAAAACTCATGAGATCAAGTGAACTACTGAACAGGTGGTATCAGGAATCAGTAAATCTGATGATTTTTTGTTATTCTAAATATCAGAAATCTCAAGAAAACAGATGATTGTGCATGATTCTGATGGTATTTGAACCAAGAAATAGTTGGTTTGAACATATCTGAAAAAAAAAAACCCTCTTCTGATTCCAACCTTGAATTAAATCAGCAGAGGCAGTACAGGACCTACTGATTAGACTTTGTAACCAATGTAACCAAAGGATTCTAGATTCTAGATTTTGTTTTATCTCCATCTTCAATTAAAGAAGAGTATCTTGTTATTATGAAGGCTTAAGTGGATAAGTGCAATCTTCTCTCATCTCTAGACCTGCAGTAAACCCTAATTAGTACACAGTGAAAGAGATTTTTGTGGTCTCCTCTTGGTCCTCAGTTGTAGCCTTTCTACACTGTTTGACATGACTGACTGCTTAGCAGACAACCAAGAAAAGAGTAGGAAGGGTGTTGTGGGCCAATAAGTGTGCAATGACAGAGCTATCTGGAGAAACATACAGTGCTTCCCTGCAATCTGCAAGGAGCATTCTGTCTAGTACTAAGTCATCAGTTTGTGCTCTCCTCAGCATAAGGGACAGTGTGTTGTCATGAGGGAGATTGTGTCTCAAAGTACCCACGCTGCTGGTGGGAGGGTAGAAACCTCATTGGGTTTGTACCCTGCATGGTGTACACTCCTTGACATGCTAGTATCACTGTGTTGTTGGATATGTTGGGGGAATAGTGCGGAAGCTCTGTCCACTCCCAAATTCCTCCCACCACTTCCCACTTATTTTTGTGAGGATGAGAAGGAATGGCTCATTGAAGCCAAGTACACCCCACTTTCTGGAAGAAGTACTGTGGCATACTGGTGCAAGAGATTAAGAAGATGCCTTTCTACCCCTTACTTCTGTATGCTGGCATGCAAAACTGGATGCAATCTGACTCTGAGTACTACATTCAGCATATTTTTTAAAAATAGAAAAAAAGATTTACAAAATAAGAATATTCTGTTTTCATCTGGATTGTAGTCACATTAGTCAAAACCACAGAATATAGCAAATGGAAAGCTTACTATGCCGATGCTGGTCTCAGTGAAGATTGCATTATGAATGGAAAACTGCCATTTTATTATTCATATAGACTTAGGAAATAATCAACATGAAAGGCCAACTAGTATTTTCTTTATCATCTAACGGTAGAGACCCATATCCTATCCCACCAGTGTCTACACTTTTCAGGAGCCCCTGACTACTGGTACTGCTACTCTTCAGGTGTCCAGTTTGGTTCCTGAAGAGTACTCTGGTTCCTCCTGTTGCCATTGCTCCTCAGGCCACCATTATTTCTTTTCTTTGGACAGCCAGACAGGGAGAAGACCGCTGCTGTCATTTTCACCCTTTCAACAGGCAAGTTGGCATGACCTTTGTCTCTAGTCCACCAGAGCTGCTAATGCTACCTTGTGTGATATTCCTAGTAAACAAGGATGGAAGGGAACCTGTTATATGCCCCTTCCACATGCATGCCAGTTCACCCTTAGAGCAGAAGGTTACCATCCCCTGGACCGTAGTTATGTGAAGAAGGGGCTTATAACCCAGCACATTCCAGAATATGATCGTGTATGGGGGCTCCCATCCCCATTCTGTGGAGCAGAGATCTATTTGTAAAGCCTCCCTGATACCCCTGAAGAGGACTCTACATGGTTGGGGCTCACAATGACATAACTCTGGTCTGTGACAGCAGAACAGATGGGCATTGTTAGGATGAGCCAGGGGACTCATACTGAACTATGGACAAAGCTGACTAGGGAAACAATGAAACTATGTAAATTCAACAGTTAAACCTAGGACACATATAGGGATGAGTTTTGTTCTCCTGTGCAGTTCAGCTTTGACCTTATAACACCAGAACTTCCTTTTTATATTTTGTTTTTTCTCTTTTCTTTATTACTGTTCTTTATCATTTGTTTTGCAATATCTCATTTTTTTACAGCAGGGTTTCTACAGAATGTAAAGAAGGACCAGCCCCTTTGTGTCCAGATTTATTTTAGTTATTTTAAACATTTTGTTCATTGCCCAGGTACATGCTGATGAGAGCTATATCAAATAATATACATACTCAGAAATTATGAACATTTGACTATTATGCTGCCTCAGTCTCTACCTGGTATGTTGTATTATCTTCTAAAACTGCCAGAGTTTGAAGATAGAAGTATATGGAATTTATGCTACTATGTAAAGGTATTACACACTTAAAACCTGTTTCTTACATGCACAGCAATATATAATGTATAGAAATGTTGCCAAAAGTGAGGATCTAAAAGTAAGCTTTTGATGTAGAATGTCCAAAAGTGCATATCATTAGTAAGACTTCCATTGATTTAAATAGGGACAAAATAAGTCCATTTACTTCAATGGGAGAAGAATAAGGCCAGTGCTAGGCTCTTTTGAAAATCCCACCCTTCTGCATTTGAGCAACTCTGAAAATCAGGTCTTTGATTTATCACTTGCAGCTTCCATGAAAGTGAACCATAGCTGCAGATGCTCAACACTCTGGAAATGAGGTCACTTATTTAGATGCCTACATGTGAATGTAAGTCCCTAGCTTTGTGAGCCCAATGTTTGAAAATTTTGACCTCTGATTTTAATTTAAACTGCCAGCTATGACTAGATTGCCCAAAGACAGTATATTATATAGGTTGTCAGTACACCTTTGTTTGATAACAGCCATGAAAACTGAATGTATTGTTATTCCTGTGAGTAACCAACAGACTATTGTGGTTGTACAGTAAAACTAAATAACAAAATAAAACCATCCAGCCAAAAATATTTACAATTGAGCATGTTTTTCAAATATTGGGAAATATAAACAGACATTGCACAGAATCACATCTTCCACTCTACATGTTTTGTTTGATGTAATCCTCTGGGATTGTCTTGAATTTCAGGCTTCAACAGCCTGTAACACCTATGCCATGACCCATCTCATAGAATACAGTGAAACATCTGCCATGAGAAGTCAGTGAACAAAAAATGAATGTCTTATGCCTGAAATTACACACTTTTGCAATGCATTTGTTGTTTATCTTACCCTTCCCCCACCCAAATGCATCTGTTTGTTTCAGGTGAATACCCTGACCTGTATGACTGTCATTTCTATTTTAGACTCGGAAAACATTCAGTCCAACCAACCAGTTATTGAACAACTCTTTCATTTCCTGAAGAATCCTTCACGCAATCTGCGGTACGTGACTTTGACTCAAACGTTCAAATATCCTATGCAGTTACATCAGAATACACTAGAGGGAAGCAGTCTCTTTTCTGTTCAGAACCCCATGTTATTGTACAATTTGCCATTGGATGTGTTCTCTCTATTTATACCTCAAATGTAAATTCAACAAGCTATACCAAATACATTTAATGTAAATGAATTGTGGTTCATATAATGATATATTTGCATTTTCAACAGTCTCAAAAAGCCAGGAATGCAAGCATAAAGGTTCCAACAATGAAATGCCAGTCTACCAAGCCAGATATCTTTCTTCCTTCAGATCTCTAACAAACACCAACTTCTGTGTTGCTTGCAAGAAGTGAGTCAACAATATAACGACATAACAAAAAATATAGAAACCAACTTAGTTATCCTCTCCTCTGGGTTTCCAAGTACATAATATCTGTTGTATTTCTATTTTGTTTAGACTAAGCTCTTTGAGTGTGTGTATTTTATGCCTAGTACAGCACCATGCACTTCATCTGCTTTTAATAAGAATTGGCACTTCATTCCCTGAAAATAAAGCACCTTGCAACCTTTTCTGGTATCCCTAAACTGAATCTGGTTTTTGTTCCTCATCTGCTACATTACTGAAACCAATTGTTTTAATGTTCCAAATTTTAATCTAGTTTGCAAAACCCCATTTTAGCCCCTACACCCAGGCACCAATTTAGCAGTCAATGATAGAGAACAGCAGTGTCATAATCCCTAACAATAGTACTAGGGATGGGAATATGCTTGCCCATAAACCTGACAGGATTCAATGTGGCATTGTAGTAGAAGAGGAGCTTCGTTATAAAGGAGAAGGAGTATTTCCCTCATTCCCAGTAAGCTAATAGGAAAGGAAAAATATTTCTTTCCCACTAGATGTACCATTATGTACTCGGAAAGTCAATTAAATATCAGATAGTCCCCTGAGGCCCTTTGAAGATTGTCACTGACTTTATCACTATCAGATGGCACCCTCAAATCCCAGGTTGATGGAGGCAAGGGGTGCAAATAACTGGGCATTTTCAGAAGACATCAAAAAGAAAGGAGATATTGGGATCTTAGGGCCTAGAAGATATCAGTGGACATAAATAGGGATAATGAGCATCCACTGTTACAACAGTTAACACTAAAACATAATATATAGAAAAATTTGTACTGAAAGAGACAGAAAACCTCATGCTTCATGGCCTAAGCCAAATTCCAACTAGTAAGGATTAAAATATGATTTATACAGGAGGCAGATTATCTGACATATGCCTACTGCAGGGTTCCTTGCACTGTCCTCTGAAATAGCTGGTGCTGGCCATTGTTGGAGACATGATACTGAACTAGATGGACTACATTTCAGACCCAGTATGGCAAGTACTACGTAGACATTTTCTGCAAAATATATCTGGGATACAGGTTAAGGGGGAGATTTTTTTTTTCTTTTTTTCTGGTTCAGTTTCAGATAGAATCCAATCTTCCAAAACAAAGCCCAGGCGCTTGCTTGCTACAAAACTCAGCAAACCAAATTGCATTGCTCAGTTTGTGAACTGCATGTGAACCTAATTTTGCAGGGTTTGAAAAACTCTAGCTAAAATGAGAAGGAATGACTTGAACTGGATAAATAATTTTGGCTGAGAATCAGGCAAAACTTTGCAAACAACGATGTCTCAAATATTATCCACAGGCAAACCATTCTAGAATAATTTAAAATTAGTCTGGACAAGCTACTCACAGTAGTAGTATAGGAAAAAGTCCTGCATGTGCAAAAGGATGATCCAATGTCTCCATAATTGCTCCACAGTCAGTACTGTGTAACTCTCAGCCAGATTATATTTAATAATGGGCTCAGTCTAACAGAGAAAGGTATGGAATGATCCAATGGTAGGAAGCTGAAGCTATACAAATTCAGACTGGAAGTAAGGTGCAAATTTTTGACAGTGAGGGTAATTAACCTTTGGAACAATTTAATGAGAGACATAGTCAATTCTCTATCATTGACAATTTTAAAATCAAGACTACATTCTTTTTCTAAAATATATGTTCTAAGAATTATTTTGGGGGAGTTCTATGACCTGTGTTATATAGGAGGTCAGTCTAGACCAGTTTTCCTTAAACTGGGGTTGCCGCTTGTGTAGGGAAAGCCCCTGGCAGGCCGAGCCAGTTTGTCTACCTGCCTCACCGCAGGTCCGGCCGATTGCAGCTCCCACTGGCAGCGGTTTGCCACTGCAGGCCAGTGGGGGCTGCTGGAAGTGGTAGCCTGTAAGTCCCTCTGCCTGTGCCACTTCCAGCAGTTCCCATAGGCCTGAAGCAGCGAACTGCGGCCGGTGGGAGCCGCAATCAACTGGACCTGCGGACAGGGCAGGTAAACAAACCGGCCTGGCCTGCCAGGGGCTTTTCCTATACAAACGTTGACCCCAGTTTGAGAAACACTGGTCTAGATCATCACATTGTCCCTTATGGCCATCTAATCTATAAATTGCATCTCACTGGTTGAGAAGCTCTGACAATGGATCGAGGAAAATGGGAATAGAAAGGAATTAAAGCAATGATCTTCAGCTGGTGTAATCTGGCACAGCCCCTCTGACCTTTAGACCAGCTGCAATTTCACCCACTCTTTATTCCTATGAAGCCTTAGAACATAGACATCTACCCTCTGATTAACCAGGGTTCCATTTCCCTCAACATGATTCCTGAGATCAATGAGGGCTTTCCCTAGTCATCCCTATGAAGCACTAGAAGATGCCACTGCAGTGGAACAATAACCTTCTGCTCTCAGCATTCCAATTGGCCCAGTCTTCTTTCCATGACCCATTATTAATTCTACATTAATTCCATTTGCCTCCTTTTTTCTTTCCCAAAAAGACACATCTTCCCTCCTGCTGATTCCTGATTTGAGATACTGGTGTTTGCTACAGGCAGTAGAAAAAGACAGGTTAATGCACAAAGATGGGCTGAAGGAAAAGGAGTTTTCAGCAAGAGAGAGAGGAAAAGCAGATCAAAGCTTGTATCATACTCAATATTACCCAACCAGGAGCTAGAAACTCTCTCTCTTTTTTCTTATCAAAAGGGTAGCCCCTTATTTATCACTTGAAAACTGGGAAATGAGTCAACAGAAATCTGGATATTAGCGGTATCTTTTGTCGCAACTAAGAACTAGATTTAAAGTAGAGATTTAATATTAGTCACAGATAAATTTCAGAAAGTTTGAATGTTCTGCAACATTTATCTGAAGCTTTTCCAAGATTGTCTGTACCTTTCTGGTGCAGAACTTGGGCTGGAAATCTCACAAAAACAGATCTCTCTTGAGATTCCTGATGTGTTCTTATTTAGAATCACAGTATCATATGGCCTGGTCTACACTGGGCGGGGGGGTCGATGTAAGATATGCAACTTCAGCTACGGGAATAGTGTAGCTGAAGTAGACATATCTTATTTCAACTTACCTCCCATTCTCATGGTGTGGCATCAACGGCCAAGGCTCCCCTATCGATTCCGCTTCCACTGCTTGCCTGGTGGAGTACCAGAGTTGACGGGAGCGCGTTCGAGAATCAATATATCGTATCTAGACAAGACTCAATATATCGATCCCCAATAGATCGATCAGTGCCCACCAATCTGTAGGGTAGTCTGGATGTAGTCATAATAGAAGCATAGAGTTAGAAGGAACTACAAAGGCCATCTAGTCTAACCCCCTGCCAAGATGCAGGATTCCAGTTGTACTGGAAAAACCCCAACAAGAGTCTCTCGACGTGTTTTGGTACTTCTCCTGGATGCGTCTAAGGAGTGAATTTTATCCTTATAATTTTTTGAACACAATATAATAAGTGTTGGAATTCAAAGGGCTTCATTCTGCCCTCTAGTGCAACTTCCAGGAAGGAAGAGTAGACTTTGCCAATTTTGCTATCAACATTGCTATGTTTGAACAAGAGTCGAGTTGCACAAGACAGAAGGAGATGTATTTTGGCACCTTACGGGCCAAATCATGCTGATGATGATCACCTACAACCACAATTGGCTTTATGTAAAGCCATTGTCATTAGCATTAGTGTTCAATACCTTCATCCAGCAGTCTTTATTCCTATCAATGTTCCATTACTACTAAAAGGCGAAATTCATCTGCTGTAGAGAAGAACAATATTAGCCCTCAAAATAAGCTTTATTAGAGACTTAAGAAATGTATTGGCATAGTGTTGGCCTTCTGAACAAGGATCTCCACCAAACATTCTCAAAACTACAATACCCGCACGAGGAAATAAGGAAACAGATCAACAGAGGCAGACGTGTACCCAGAAGCCTCCTACTGCAAGACAAACCCAAGAAAGAAACCAACAGGACTCCACTGGCTATCACATACAGTCCCCAACTAAAACCCCTCCAACGCA
>NC_133769.1:282383816-282450190 GCF_003597395.2 Chelonoidis abingdonii | reverse complement strand
TTCTCCTCCCTTGGTTTTCACACCTCAAGTGCTAGAACAGGGCCTCATCCTCCCTGATTGAATTAACCTCATTATCTCTAGCTTGCTTGCGTATATATATCTGCCCCTGGAAATTTCCACTACATGCATCTGATGAAGTGGGTATTCACCCATGAAAGCTTATGCTCCAAAACGTCTGTTAGTCTATAAGGTGCCACAGGATTCTTTGCTGCTGAACAAGGATGAATTTCCCCTGACATAAGGAATAATTACTCATATCAGTAAAGTTTACAGGAGTTTCTATGCACATTATATAATCAAGGTCCAATACCACTAAAGCCAATGAGAGTTTCACCACTGAAGTCAAGCTAATGTGACAATTTGTATAAACAAGGATTTGTCTTATTGTAGCCTGTGCAATCAAAAATAAATCTGAAATATTGTAACAATATTCCATACTTTATATATTACAAGATACATCTACATACGAATAATCTACTTAGTATGAATAGCAATATCAAATATTGCAGTGATTTGACATCAGGATTGTTGCATTGCAAATATCCATTTTTAAATGGGTTCCAGGTTCAATGAAGTATGAGATGTACAAGTTGTTGATGTCGACTGAAAGCCTTTTGGGGATGAAACTTGTAATATTATTTTATTGACGGCATTGTTGCTGGTGCACTATCCAGTTCATGTAATGCAAATTAATGGAAATGTCATTTTTTATTCATTTTCTCTGCATTAAAATCCTCCCTTACACTGTGACAAGGTGTTTTTTTTCCTTAATATCAATATGTGGTATCTTCTTTTTATCAATATAGATATATATTTGGTAATCATAGTTGGGAATTTATATAACATTTAATGAGTTAGTACATTGCTGGATTAACAGTAAAAAAAGTAGTACCTGTGCTCTTAGTCTAATTTATTACTTGTAATTTCTGGCAACTAACAGGATTTTGTAGGAAATTTAGACTTCTTTTCCATTTTCTTTGGGACTGTATCCAGTTTTAGATCTGCTCTCTTTTATGATGTAATCTTTGTTACTGGCATGAGAGCATTTCTTAATTTACACTTATTGAAATAAGTGAATTTATTTCCCCCCCATCCACTACAAAAATAAAACTCTGTGGGTTAGAGCCAAGCAAACCACCAACTTTTAGTTTGTAAGTATCAGCACATGAACAATAAAGATGTTCCTAGACATTGTTATGAATTTATTAGGTGTAGCTAAGAAAAAATTTGGCCATTCATCCAGCTAACAGCTTCCCACTGAAAACAGAAGTGGCATTTTTCCTCACCATAAAAAAAAAAACATTCCTATAAATTATCCCAGGTTGAAATTTCACATATGATTTTGGCCTTTCACCCATAAACATATTTTCTTGTACCCCCAAATGACAATTTAACCTACAGAAACCATCCTTCGTGAGTTTTTTTTTTTTTTTTTTTTAAAGAAACTATTGATCAGGACATTCGGGTGAATGGGAAATGGACACAAGGATGGATTTAAGCATTAGGCCCCAACTTTATGAACTTAACAATAGGTAGAGAAGCTGTTTGTTTACCCATACCTGTCACACGCCTGATATTTAACTGTAGTGTAGGTCTACTAGGCTGTCATTATATAATGAATAACTGGGGCTAGACCCACTTCATACTAACACTTAGATTAACTCAGCTCATTTCTGAATCTTCTCACCCTCACCCCCTGCCATAAAAGGGGTAAAGAGTGTCAAGGGAGATCACAGTCTACAAAGATTTCATGCCTCCCCTTTTCCTTACAGATAAAAGGTCCATTAGCCATATCTCAGTCTCATTTACCTCTGGGAATTAGCCTTTTAGCATTTATTCACATACACAAATGGATGTCAGACCATAAAATATATAAACAAAAATAAAAAGAGACTAAGAAATGTAAATAGCTTTGTAAAATTAACATTGTGCCCATTAAAACGTATTTGTATTATAAGAATCACAGATTATTAGGGTTGGAAGACACCTCAGGAGATCATCTAGTCCAACATCCTGCTCAAAGCAGTACTACTCCCCAAATTGCCCCCTTGAGGATTGAATTTATAACCCTGGGTTTAGCAGGCCAGTGCTCAAACCACAGCTTATTTTGCTGGGTGCTATATGAATATATATTAAGAAACAATCTCTTTTCTTTCTTACAGTGTAAGTAGACAAGATGGAAAAAGGAAAGTGATAAACTAAAAACTCTTTCATAAATCCCCCAAAACATTGGAATGTTGGATGCAATAGACGGAGGGCAGGGGTAGATATAAGATTCCTGAGCAGGACAGAAAGAAATCAAGTCAGATCTAAAATGTTTAAAAGCTCTTGGTTTCCAGTTGTGTAATACTTCTCTTATAAAAAACAAACGTGCCTTCCTCCTGCCTCACACACTTACTATATGGCATGGTAACCATCCAAAACAATATACTATCACTGTTCAAATGTGTGTCACTTGAATCTTTACTTTACTTTTTTTTTAAAATTGTAATTAGTGGAACTTTTAGAAAAAAAAACTTGTTATCTAGGACTATTTAGGCAAGAAGTGAGGAGTATTTGTATATGGAACACTGCTTCAAGTTGCCACAAAAAACTAATAAAGGATGTACTGCTTTAAGAAGCATCGTGGTTGCTTATTTATCAGATACTTGAAATAAAGATGGGTTTGGGCTGCAGAAATTTGCAAAAAAGGAAGAGAGAGTAAAATAGAATACAATTAACTAGTGATTTTCCTTGACCTGAGCCCAGAATCTCATGGGAGAATTCAGGCTATTGAAAATGATCTCCTAGATGAATGTGTTTTTGCCTCTATTGTGTTCCTGGGAAAACTCAAGATATAAAACTTTTTATGATGAGATTCCATTTCTGCACCAAGCTTCTGAGGGGAATTCTTGTAGAAAAAAAGGCAAGTAGAGAATGAATCTAAAAATTAACTCAACTCAGATTTTTTTTTTGGTTTATGCTAATAAACTAACAGTTTTAATAGAAGAGTTTGAATTGCCCTATTCATTGATCTCATATGCTAAATACTGTAATATTATAATGTATGAACCTACACTAGCCCCCCCCAACCCCAGATTTGATCATTATTTTCCACAATCAGTGTTCTTTGTATCTTTTCCTAATACATTACTGTCTTGCCCCAGGTTATTGGCTGTTAATATTTTCTTGGAATTATTTTACCTCACTTTAAAATATATTTATTTATTTCCTTATAAATGTATTTGATTTATAGATGACAGAGGAAATCAGAGTGTTCAGTGATTTCATGCTGTTTACTTCATACTAATTTATGAAATATATGAATATAAGTTTAGACTTTAATCTAGAAAATTTGTTTGGGGGCAGTTGAAAGTTCATGTATTTCAGGAACAATACCACAATTTCTTGCCTTTTCCTGGAAAAGTTAGACCTCACAATATATGTATTTCTGAAGGCCAATGTAAACTATAAAACATTCATTATGGTTTTTTTCTCCATCTGGAAAGAAAGCAGCATAATTCTGTAAAGAAAAAAAATAGAAGGTGTCTCTTAAAGGCATAATTATTTTTAAAAGAGAAACAAGTTTTTGTAATTTGAGTAGTAATTGACTCAGTTCTGATGTCAGCTATACACTTGAAACCTCAGTGTCTCTAATGAAGTTGTATGAATGTAACTAATAGATAAATTTGGCCCATTAATTGCTGAAAAAAAGGATGAGGTTTTTATTTGATCAGAACCTATTCAACAGCACTTCCTATTGTGAAAATCTCTCTCTTCTGGGCCAGATCCTAATTTGATGTAAATTGGCATAGATCCATTGGCCTCACCAGATTACACACCAGCTGCAAGTCTGGCTCTCTGGCTTGAAGCGATGCCAGTTGAGACAGGGCATGAATGTATCAGATATTAATAGCAATGCAAAGAGGCATTTTTGTTATAGATGTCACTCAGAAGTACAGCTAGTTGATGAGTCATCGTGTGCATCTTTTTGCAGCTGTGGAATTATTACTAGTGAATGAAAATGATGCACAAGTACAAAAATGGTATTATCTGTGAAAATCTAGAATGGTTTTCTTTAAATAGAGTTTTGAAAAAGGAAGGACTTCATAAACAATTTCCCCCTTCTCAACATCCCTACAAAAAACCCTCAATAAATACATCCAAAGCTTTTCATTCAAGCTTTTGTCTCCATTATTTATTTATTTTTAGTGGGGGAAAGGAGTGTTAATAAGAATCCTCTCAAGCTTTGTTCAGAAAAAAATAGCTCTAAAGATTTGTTTCACCCTAAAATATCCAAGTTTTTCCAAGCCATGGAAGCTCCAAGCTGATCTGTTTAGCAGAAAATAATCAGACCCTTAAATTTGTGCCCCACCCTCTCTAAATTATCATTATGTCTCTTCTAGCCATTCATATGCTGGATTTTCACTTTATTTGATTTTCCCCATTTATCAGATGGCAAAAGGGAGGGAATTCTATCTCGGGACTAGGGAACACTGCCACATTGAGATCCTCTGTGACAGTGTTCTAGGCTGGAGAATTTCTCTGTTGCAACCAAAGGTAGAAGAATAGATGATGCAATGGCAGGGTTGTTCAGAAGTTATGGCTGAAACCCGGATACAAGGCCCATGTGTGTTTCCAGTCAAACCCAAAATCAAGCCGTGTAAATCCACTAAAATGCAGACCTTGGTTGCTGAAGCAGTTTGTATAACCTGGGCTCCCTTCTGTACTCTAGTTTCTAGAGAACCACAGCTCAAGGATTAAAAGGTGTTATTGACCCTGTTCCATCACTGATTAGGGATCTGGTCTTGCATCCATTGAAGTAAATGTCAAGGCTCCCGTTGACATCAATAGTGTAAGATAGGATCTGAAACAGGAACTTGCCTGCTCCACTAGGCCTCATGGATCTTTTACATAAATCTCCCTTTCTCCAAAAAGAGAAGAGGAAGCCAAGATTGGAATGGGGCCACTCAGCTCCAGGCAGAGGTGAGAGTAGTCCAGTCTCAAAAATCATGAGAAAGTTAAGGTTTTTGAAGAAAGCTGTTCTCTGGTGGCAGAGAAGTTGGGGAAAGGGTCCCACATTCCAGCCATTCACCTCTGCACAAATACCAACCTTCCTTCCATGTGGTGTCAGAGTTTACCCCTGGAACAAGCACCACAGCTAGCAATAGAACAACATTTTCATCTAACCCAGGCAAAGCCAGGATAGAATCAGGTCAGGGTCTCTAGCAGGAGTTGTTACACAGACTCCCTTGCCCTGATACAGCACACAGCACATGTCACATAACACCCACTCCCACACGTGGCTAGATACACATAGACACTCTCCCCCATGCCAGTGCAGCCCTCTTCCCTTCATTCAATGCAACCTTTTGGTGAACTTTGATGTTGGCATACATTGTGAGCTCAGAATGCTGGGTCTTTCTATGTCATCTCAGGTATCATGTCAGCTCCAGGCTGCGCATATGTAAGAGCCCCTTTTGAAAGCACCAGTGCAGTAGCAGGCTCTTCTGCAAGCAGTACCTAGTTCAGATTTTACTCCTGCATCCTGGAGTTGCTCTATGCCCCAGCTAGGGTGGCCACTCACAGGTTCCTGGAATACTGGAATTTCAGGTACTTCCAGGAAGGGTGTGTGCCACTCCCACTGGTGTGACCTCCCTCACCAGCATGACTTTGAATGTATCGTGTGGGCGAGGTCACACCAGCAGGGGGCAGAACACAACCCTCTTAAAGCTGGCATCCCCTGTCCAATACCAGAGAAAAGCACGTCGAGTTTTGTCCCAGTACTGAATAGGGGACAAACTGTCCCAAAAGTGGACTGTCCAGTTCAAAACCAGATAAGTGGCCTCCCTAGCCCCTGCTCAGCACTGCTGATTCTCAGCTTTCTCTTTGTCCTCCCTTCAAATCTTCCAGGGCTTATTGTCTCGCTCTTCCCTCGTCTATTCATTGTCTCAAACCCTTCCAATTAGTTCATAGTTTATTCTATGTCCTTGTTCTGGACTGGCACTACCCAATCCACCCAGTCAGTCCAGTTTGCAAAGAGTAGCAGGAAGTCGGGAAATGGGGAAAGGAAGGAGTTCTGTACCCAGCCCCACAATGCTATCTTTCCAACTCTATATTCTTATTTAAACCACTGAAAGGCACATCTGTTGCTGTTTGACTCAGGAATGGTTCATTCATTCAATCTGGCAAGAGCCCAACTGCGAAACTTCTGGCTGTTGCCCCTGTAATGTACTCCCACAGCTGAACACAGGCAGGCAGGCAGGCAGGCAGAGAACTGCTCTTCTTCTCCCTCAGACAGACAGATATCTATGGTACTCCTCGCATCCTCAGTGGAGTTCCCTGGTAGCATTCTGATCATTATCATATTGCAGATGTGTCAAATGGGATCAGAGGCTCAGACCTTGGGAAAAGTGAAGCATAGAAGGACTAATATGGTGCGTGGTATGCCGAACATCATGATTAGCCTCTGTGGCTGTGAAGCACAAGAGGCTTGTGGGGATTCTTCCAGCAATCGCGGATGTGCATTTTGAGTATAATAAGACCTAAATACTTTTGTTTTAAGATGAAACAACCAATAAAGTAAATGGAGATCTCTTGAAGAATGAATATTCCTCTAAAACTGGCTGAAAGTAATGGATTATTAAAATTTAAAAACCATGTGGGAATTTTGTTTGCTTTTTTTGCAGGAGAGATAAAAAGGAACAAAAGTGAGAAATCTGTCCTCTTCAACTCTCCAAGGACCTTCAGGAAAGAAAGGCTTAAGACAGGGGTAGGAAAACTTTTTGGCCCGAGGGCCATATCTGGGTATGGAAATTGTACAGGCCATGAATGCTCATAAAATTGGGGGTTGGGGTGCGGGAGGAGGTGAGGACTCTGGCTGGGGATGTGGGCTCTGGGGTGGGACCAGAAATGAAGGGTTCAGGATGCGGGAGAGGGCTCTGGGCTGGGGCAGAGTGTTGGGGCATGGGGGGGGGGGATGAGGGCTCCGGCTGGGGGTTGGGTTCTGGGATGGGGCTGAGAATGAGGGGTTAGGGGTTAAGGAGTGTTCTCCAGGCTGGGATCCAGGGGTTAGGAGGGCAGAACGGGGATCAGGGCTAGGGCAGGGTGCTGGGGAGCAGAAGGGTGTCAGGGGTGCAGGCTCTTGGTGGTACTTACCTCAAGTAGCTCCTAGAAGCAGTGGCATGTCCCTTCTCCATCTCCTGTGCAGAAGTGCAGCTAGGCATCTATGCATTCTGTCCCGTCCACAAGCACCACTCCTACAGCTCCCATTGGCCATGGTTCCCATCCAAAAGGAGCTGTGGGGGTAGTGCTTGTGGTGGGAGCAGCATAGGAGCTGCAGGAGGGGTATGCTGCTGCTTCTGGGAGCTGTGTTGAGCCACAGCTCACAGAGCAGGGCAAGCCCCTGACTGCACTCCCAGGCTGGAACACCAGAACAGGGAAAGCCCCCAATCGCACTTGCCTGTGGGAACTTGAGATCCAGATTAAAACATCTGCAGGGCTCGATACGGCCCCCGGGCTGTAGTTTGCCCACTCCTGGCTTAAGAGGTGGTTTTATATTATGTACAGTACAACAAGCATGGTGTCAGAGAAAAACAAGTCCTCACTCTCAGGTTGGCTGCAACAAGCCAGAGAATGGGAATGATTGCAATGAAAATGTTTTCAAGGAAAAAGTTAGGATGAAAAGTACTGGAAGTGAATCACACTGTAAAGGGTAAGATGACTGAAGTATATGGACAAATACCATTGCATGAGTTTCTGATGGACACATCCTGCAACTCTCACTATTAATAAACCCTATTCCTTAAAGCAGCCCAAATAGCTTTACCAGGACTATTTGTGTTAGTGAGGGGTGCAGGATCAAGTCCAAAGTACCTACACTACACCTTGGATTTGAAATAGTCACAAAATATATTTCTAGAAGATATTTGCACAATTACATTTTAGATTACCCTGATTGGCTATGATACCATCAATGTGTAAAATGTTTCTGTAATCTTACAGCCATCAAGATAAAGTAACCTCACAACGCTTGAAATCTTTTCATCAAGTCTACCCAGTTTTGTTAAGTAATATCATAATTCATGCTTTTTTAGATAAATCAACAACAAAATTAGAATTAGGATGTTAGGCCAAAGTAATGTAAATAGGGATTGTCTTGTCTCAATTTCTGTCTCATTGGAGGAAAAGCTACATCTTATTTCAGATCAGTACAGTAATGTTTCCCCAAAATACTGAACCATTATGAAGCAGACAAAAAGTCTAATTTCAGAAATGTTACTTAAACACATTCTTTCTTTGCCTGGGTCTACATCAGGGGTGGGCAAACTTTTTGGCCCGAGGGCTGCATCGGGTTTTGTAAATTGTACGGAGGGCTGGTTAGGGGAGGGCTGATTAGGGGAGGGAGTTGTGGCCTGGCCCCCACCTCCTACTTCCTCCTGCGGGACTCCTGCCTCATCCACAGACCCCTGTTCCCTATCCCCTGACTGCCCCTGGAACCACTTCCCCTGACTGCCCCCTGCTGCCCTATCCAACCCTCCTTCCTTCTTGACTTCCCCCCAGGTCCCCTGCCCCCATTCAACCCCCTTTTTCCCCCCGATCACCATCCACACCTCTGCCCCCGACCACCACCCCGAACTCCCCTGCCCTCTGTCCAACCCCCCCTGCTCCCTGCCCCCTTACCGTGCTGCCTGGAGCACTGGTGGCTGGCTGGAGCCAGGCCACACTTCCACCGCCACCGCCATGCAGCACAGAGCACTGGGTCAGCTGCGCTGCCCCAGGAGCTCACAGCCCCACCGCTCAGAGCATTGTGGGGAAGGGAAGACAGCAGGAGAGAGGTCAGGGGCTAGCCTCACAGGCCAGGAGCTCAGGGGCCGGGCAGGATGGTCCTGTGGGCCGGATGTGACTGTTGTTTGCCCACTCATGGTCTACATAGTATATATTAGAGCTGATAAAAAATAAATATCCCTCTTACAGGAAGTTCTGATATTTGCATATTTATTTTTATTCCAAGTTGAGGTGAAAAGTCAAGCGATCATGTTTTGTTTTGGGGGGGTTTTTTGTGGAATGAAAAGTTCTAAATCAAATTTGATTTGGAAATCCTGAAACACTTCATTTCAACCTTTTTGAACAAAGCATTCCCTATTAAAATAATTCAGTTTGTAGACTTGGAACAAAATGTTGCAGCATGACACATCAACCGCAGGGAGAGATCACTGTGCATTGTGGCAGATGTAATCCAGAGGACAAGCCCATATGGGAGAATGAGTGCATGAAGGACCCATAACTATAGCTCCCAAGAAATTTATTTGCAGTTCAGGCAGAGGCAGATATTAATATTGACCTAACACAAAATGGGATAATTTGACATCAGTAAACCCAAACTAAGCATTTCATTTATGGTCAACCTGAAACATTTCAATTTTCCCCTGGAAAAAGTTCCACTAGGTTGATATTTTCCAATGGAAAATTTCAATTTCCAGAAAATCTCTTTTTCCAATAGTAAAGTGTTGTGTTCAAAATGTTTTTGACCAGCTCTACTTTATTTCTTCTTTGGGAGAAAAGACTTGAGCATTGAAATAGATTAGGATATTTGGACTTGTGATGATGATTCCACAAAATTAACACAATACCTATAGTTCCAGCATCATAAAAAAAAAAAACAAATAAACAAACAAAAATAACAACCCAGATTCACAAATGTAAAACTGGAGTTTGATGTTATAAAGTGGAGAACGTTCTGGTCCTAATCCAGCAAAGCATGTAAGCACATGCTTACCTTTAACCGAAATAAGGTCTATTCAAGAACTTACAAATGCACTATTTTTTTGCATGCAAATGTACAAAATAGGATTCTGCATGTATAAATACTATGGTCCTGATTCTCCAGTAACTTAAACATGCAACATTACATGCATGAACAGTCCCATGGGCCACTGAAATGTATGAAGGATTGAAGCCTCATTTGTACACATAAGTTGCTACAAATTCTTTGAACATATTTCTTAAACTTCTTGAAAATTTGGCCTCAGACATCTATCAAATATTGGTGGGACATTAACACAAGCATAAGTCAAGGAGAATGTTTAGAAAAAATAAAGGCATCTAAAGATTAAAAGCTCTAGGAAGAGTAATAGGAGCTGCAATTTTTGATCTACATTTTCTTATGATATTGTATTATCCTAATACCTAAATATTAACAACAATTACCATAACAACAGCAGCAGATGTGACAAATTTCATAAAAAGAAATACATTGCTACTTGAATAAAATTGATCATTTTTCATTGAATCAAATTTTCTCTTTAATCTATAAGATGATAAATTCCTATGAATTTATCAGTAGTAGTTTTACTGGAACTGAGAAGGTTTCAATAGATAATTCACCAAGTAACATTACTGCCCACCACTTCAAGGTACATTGAAATGCCCAGCATCATGTCAGAGAACCCTGGAACACGATTTCTTTACAGTGAAAATAACATTGGCTCAGATCCAATTGCAATTTAATTATCTAATCTTTTATTGTTTATGTGCAAAAAGAACAGTTCGGCCATGTCAAGATGAAAGCTTAGAGTGACAAGTGAGTTTGCTGCCTAGCTTGAGGCACCGGGAAGGGTCAGATTTTTAGAAAATGCTGAACACTTGCCCTCTGAAAAACAGGCAGTTAAGGTGTGTCAGCTTGAGGACTTTAAAATCATTAATTGCTTTTGAAACCATAACCATAATGCCTAGAAAAACAGATTACTCATGAAAGGAATAAGTGATTTAAAAGACAAGTTAAATAAGGCACAATTAAGACTACTTGTTAACTCTCCAATTTCCATCAGAGTTCATAAACTTGCATATGACAAGTCTAAATGG
This sequence comes from Chelonoidis abingdonii, assembly GCF_003597395.2. Taxonomy (NCBI): domain Eukaryota; kingdom Metazoa; phylum Chordata; order Testudines; family Testudinidae; genus Chelonoidis; species Chelonoidis abingdonii. The sequence goes on along the minus strand of NC_133769.1, from coordinate 282,439,348 downwards.
GTTTTATTTATTTAGACTCTTTAGGCTCTAATTCAGGGAAGCATATATTTAAATTCCTAATTTAAGAGTATGCTTAAAGTTAAGCATGGGCTTTAGTTCTTTGCTGAATCAGGATCTTAAACAGCAGAAGGCTGCCCCTTTGGTACCATTTAACAACAGCAGTAACTTGTGGAGTGAGATTTGTATTCCATTTTATGCATCCCTCTTCCTGCGCAAGGAATAAAGGGAAAATTAACAAAAATATACAAATAGTTTACATTTAATGCATTACGTGACAGATTAGTTTGAAATTGTGAATGCTCTAGGAAACTACAGCTATACAGAAGCCTATGAATAAATTTAAATATACATTTAAAAATGGAATAATCTCAGACTTCTGATCAGAAAATTCTACTTTCTTTTGCATTCAGTTTGCTAGTTACTGAGCAGCAGTATAATCAGAGACCACGTAAGTAGTGGAGAAGCTATGTGAAAAAAAAATAAATGGAATAAATGATTTGTCAATAAGATTTCACAAAACTGTAATTAAAATGGGCCATAATAGTATGGTACACAAAATGAACTACATGAATTAAACAGAAATGTATGAGAACAACCATCAACTGAAAAGGAACAAAGAAACTCTACAGAGACAAAAATAAAAAATGTAACTTAAGAGAAATAAAAAGGAGAATGATAATCAAAACTATGCATGTCAATGTTCCTAGAATTACTGAAAATCAGAAAAATGTAAATACCTCCCTCTTCTCCCACCATCCCCATATAAATCTTTAATGTGAGCAAGAATCAGTGGGCATGGTTTCTTTGAATGTGGATATTCCATAAAAGAAGAGGAAGAGCTGAAATTTTTTTCAATGCTGTAAAAATCCAGCCCGATATAATATTCACTGAAAAAAAATGGGAAAAGAGTCAGATCATACCTTAACAGTCAGGAAAAACAACATTCAGCCCATTGCCTAAACCATAGCCAACATATCTGATGGGAAACATCTTTGCCATGCATAGTGCTGGGTTGTGGCTGATAATGGTATCAGCAGAAGCAGGCATTCCTTTAATTGCAATGAGGCAACCTGACATATTGACTAATATATTGAGAAAGCAATAGCAATTAGTGCTTAGGATTCCAAGGTATACAGTTATTTGGCCATGATCCAAATAGTGGAACTTCTCTATTTATCCATACAACTACTTGTGTGACCTCGTCCTCCTAGACAGACAAGTCATATTTTACAATCCTTGTTAATACAACTTCTTCTCCCAATAGAGATACTGTGACATGACTAGTCCTCTGCACGAATAGTCATACTGGGTATTCTTCTGCAGTCCCTCTTCCCCTTCCCCTTCTGAGAATCAAGTCACAGTTGTCCTTCCCTCCTCTCATTTTTCCATAAAACTGTTATCATTTTCTATTAATTATATAAGAATTTTTCCCCATAAGATGCAACATCACAAATTATCACATGGCTCTCCAATATAATTTAGTCAATATATAGATAATATTTAGGGTATCTTTTTTTAAAGTTTTTTTGAATTTTACCATTTTAAAAGCACTACATTCCCTCTCAGTTGTTTACCATGATTAATATAAGCCATGGTTAATTCAGCCTTCTTAGATCTGGCCATGTACATTTAGATGTCAGATGATTTCCACATTTTCCCAACAAATGAAAAAAAAAATCTGCTAGAAGAAATTACTAATCCTTGTACAGTAATTCTAAATGTAGTATCATTGCTGGCTAGTGCATGTTGACTAAAAGATTGGCAGTTGGGTTTTGCTATTTGCCCCAATACAGTTAAAAGGCAGATCAAGGAGTGTCACTTACAATATACGTCAAACAATTCACTTTATTTGTGTTTCTTTGTGCTTAGCTGCTCCCAAACCTTGTACGTGTCTAAGCTCACTAGGCACCTACATTTTTGCTGTAAAGTTCCCCAGACACCAATATTTCTGTCTTTGACCATGCACACTGCAGCCTCATGCCAGATGTTCTGGCAACTAATCTCCAGAATGATACACACACTAAAACAAGATAGCTATTTCTCCCTCTAACTTGCTTTCATGGTCTGGTAAGTGTGCTCAAACCTCATCTGCAGGTTCAGGCCCCTATAGACAAGCTTACACAAGGCAGCTGGGGATGGACGCAGGGAAGGTAACCTCCCTCATAATTTTTAGTCCAGTGATTAGGGCAGTCACCTGTAGTGTGGAAGTCCCCTAATTCTACTTCACCTAAAAGGAAGAAGGGATTTGATGAAGGATCTACCACTTCTCAGGTTAGCACCCTGGTCACTGGTCCATGGGATAATATAATGTGGGCCTTTCTCAATCTTTCATGAGAAAGCTGTTGCACTGTGGATAAATAATTAGAATAATAAATTTTACACAGATTTTAGAAAATAATTATGAAATTTAAAAAGTAATTACATTTAAAAAGGTCACACAAGTTAACACTGCTCTACAGCCAAAATGCTTCTGAAATAAATGTAGTCAAACTTTACTAATTCTGGGTCACTGAGAATGAAAATGATGCTTAAAATTGTTGATTGGCTCTAGTCTAGCTGTTGGGCTCCAGACTACAGCAGTGAATCTCCTGGCAGGTGATGTTAGGGTTTCCATGTCCGTGACTTCAAAGGATCTTGTCCCATTCTTCTTCATGGAAGATGATCTGTAGCCTGCAACCACATCGATGGTGTGTGGCAGCCCTCAACATCGTTCACGATCCAGATGAGTGGAAACTGTTCATTGATTCATCGAAGATGATCTTAAAGCTGTTTTGCTGCATAATGGCAATGTTTTGCCAACAATTCCAGATGGTCATGCAGTCCAATTGAAGGAAACTATGACAACATGAAACAACTTTTGAGGTGCATAAACTATGACCACATCAGTGGCAGTTTTGTGGAGATTTGAAGGTTGTGGCTCTCTTGTTTGGTCTGCAGACTGGATACACAAATACTGCTGTTTTCTCTGCAAATGGGATAGTTGTGCAAATCAGGGCAAATGGAGCCCATCAGTGTTGCAGACTATTGCTGGACAGTGACAAGAGACGCTCCATTTAATGAATACAAGAGACAAGCCAAGAAGCGCCGAGTAGACATGAATAGGACTAAACTATGTACATAATAGTTTTTGCCTTTTGTTTCATTTTATTTATATAACCCTTGTTGATTTTAAGTGTTACATAAACAGGACAGGTGAAATATTATCATGTAAAGCAACCATAAACACATGAAAAGACCTAGGTTTACAATTCATGATTAAAACTCTACTATATACACAATATATATAGACATTAAATGTAAAAACTTAAATATCTTAGAAACAGTAGCCAATCAGTTGTTTTAATTGTCATATTTGAATTCAGCACATCAAAATACACAATAAATACCACATTTTATCTCTGAAGCAGACGACTTCTCAAAAATTGTAGACCAGTGTAATTTATTATACTGGACGTGGTTTCAAGAGAACCATAATAGTTGAAGAAAGAAGTTTGAAATAAATATGAAGTTAACTTTCTCATTGTACAGCCCATCCAGAATCATTGCCCTAATGCATAGCACATGTTGACTGAGTAACGTAGATCACTTATTTCTCTGTATGTGATCAGGAACGTACAGTGAGAATTTCAAATAGGCATAAATTTCTGACTATTCTGATACCAATCTATCTGTCTAGATCCATCTCAGAAAACATATGGGGTTTTGTGTTTTAGTTTGTTTTTTTTGTTTTTGTTTTTGTTTTTGGTTGGTAGGGTGTTTTAGGAAAACAAAGAAAGACACTGAACTAATAAGGTCCATGGAGAAGCATAACAGTAGTAGAAGTAAATATATGTGTTGGACAGTGACAATGTAGGAAAAACATTTTTCTTCTCACAACTAGCAAAATACTTGTCTCTAGAGCACTAGTCTTACTGCCGGCTCTGGCTTTTTTGCCACCTCAAGCAAAAACACACCTATGGGCTGGCCGGGGCAGCGAAGCGAGGGAGGTGAACCAACAAACCTGTGAGCTGGCTGGAGCAGTGAAGGGGAAAAACAAACAAACAAACAAACAAACAAGCAAACAAACCTGCAGGGCAGATGGAGCGCAGGTGCAGGGGAACTCCCAGCCCTGCAGATGTACCCCGGGCAGCAGGGGGCAGAGATAGAAGGGGGACAGCAGCCAGGGCTTCTTTCAGCGGGGCGCTCGCCATGCTGCCTGCCAGGAGGCCTTTGCGCCACTCCGGTCGGCAGGCAGGGAAGGACGCGGGCTGCCCTGCTGGGTTTGCTATAGACCTGGCACCACTCCTAGCAGGGTGCTCCCCTTCTCTGCACTGCTGCCTCCTACAGGGTGGCTGGAGCAGCGAACCAAAAAGAAAAAAACCTGCAGCCAAAAAAAAAAAAAGGTTTGGCCGGAATGCCGCCCCTTGGAATCTGCCGCCCCAAGCATGAGCTTGCTTGGCTGGTGCCTGGAGCCAGCCCTGACTAGTCTGTGCTCTTATGATTTTCAATTGACTTTTAAATTATCTATTTAACTTTAAATCTATTTAATTTTAAATGTAGGATTTGGGGTTTTTCTGAATTTCATACTTATTAAAAATACTTATATATATGTATATATTGTACATTAAAAGGGCTTTCAAGACTGCACTAACACTGTTGTAGGAAAGGTTTTGTACCCTAATTGTAGGTTACAGTAATATTTGTATTAGGTAAAGGTGACCAGTGGGGCACTGCAGGCATTAATGTTGAGTACTGCATCATTTACAACAGATTTTTTTAAAGTATTAGGACAAGCATATAAAGAGTATGTCAATTAAGTCTGTTGGTAATATTAAATTGTGCGATTTAAATTCTTGTCTGAAAAGTGAAATACAAAGCAACTGTTTAAAAAAATGAGCAAGAAATAGCAAAGTGAAAACACATAACATAACACAGAAGAATATACTGTGATGAATTATACTGTATTAGAAAGAGGATAGAATACATAACTTAGCAGGAAGTCATAGCCCTCTCTAAATTGTATAATTTATGTCCATTGTATAGAAAAGAGTGAAAAAAAAACTATTTGTGAGCATGTTTAAAAGAAAATTGTGAGCAATGGTTAGTTCTAATACGTTGTCTATCATTGGAAAATGTGTCTTTAATGACAAAAAAGTTTGAGACCATCCAAATCATACAGCTGGCTAATATTTTCAAAATGGCTCATATGTCTTTTGTACTAGTAATTATCTCATTATAGGGCAGATTGATACTTTGAAATCAACCCCAGGCAAGGAGACGTACATACATGCACTGACCCAGGAGCACATTAAAGACCAAATTGACTCTGGAAGTCACAACTTGATCCCCACTTCTCCCTCATGCCATACAGAAAAAAAGCTACAGTAGCCCTCTTATTGGGAGAGTTTGGTTGTCCCTCCAAGCAGATTCAGTTGCACTATCTGGCATACTGAGGTGGGGCACAGCTAAGACTTTGTCCACTTCTTGCACCTGTCTGCCCATTTGTGGGCATCCACCATCCCCGGAGCCAACAGCCAACTGTGACTGGACATCGTCATCATCAACGAGGGACGGAAGAAGATCATCATGGTGGATGTCACAATGCTCTTCAAGAACAGGACAGCAGCCTTCCATGATGCCTGAGCTTGAAAGGTAGAGAAATATGCGTCTCTGGCCAACACCTTGAAAGCTAAGGGTTACCAGGTCCACTGATTATTGGAGCCTTGGGCTCAGGCTCAGGGGACCCCAGTAACTAGTGAGTGCTGAGAGAATGTGGAATCAGTCAATGCTACACTCGGCTGATGCTGCAACTCATGGTGTCGGATGCCATCAGGTGGTCGAGGGACATCTACATAGAACTCATCACCAGTCATCGGCAATACTAGGAGGGATGAGCTGGAGTGCTGATGAGAAGTGCAGTCAGGAAAGTAACTGAAATACTTTTCTCATGGATTGTGTTTTCTAAATAGACAACCTACCTAATTCTCAGTTACTGAGGGACAATCTCCACTCATTTTGCTTTCCACAAGCAAATCTCTGTACAACTTTTCATGAGTGATGTACCTGAGTATTCGGATTCTAATATTTAAACTATATTGTTAAATTTATTCACCTAAATTTGAGTTATTGCTGATTGTGTACTCTATGTATGACTTTTAAAAACAAACTTTGTATTTGTGGATAATCTAAGCACTATACCCTGATATACAGACACTCTTTTCTCAACCTATGTATTAACATTTTTTAACATTGGCTTTAATAAAATTTTTAAATTCCTTTGTAATCCCATTTTCAGTACTGAAACATGAACATGTGGAAGGAAATGAAAGTGGCAATGCTAGAAACAACTGGTTTTCTATTTTTGCATAGAGTCACATTAGTTTTTGATTGGACACTATTATTTCTTCCTCTTCTAAACACAGAGCAGATTCTTTAATGTTGGAACAAATCATATATCATATCCAATTGAAGTTATGTAATATATAGCAAATAGGAAACAAGCATGTAATATTTTTTCAAAAAAAATAAGGGAAGAAATATTGTTTCCCTTATAAGACTTCGCATTTTGGGATTACTTAGAAACCTATATCAGTAATTATATGTTCTGCACCTGGCTATGGTCTAAATCCCTCAGTTATTGATATGAGTGAATTTATGCATTTCAATTGTCCTACTGAATTAAGAAAAAAAGTTATACAAATGTCTGCAGGGTCAGAGTTAAGTGTATAAATTTGCCATTATATTTTGACATTTACTTACTTTTTAAAAAATATTGTTTTATATTTGTATTTGATCTATAGTTATAATTTTTCCAGTTACTGAAGGGGATTAAAAATATTTTATCTTTTCATAGTTCATAGAGGTGTATACTTCAAGAGGGAGGGGGAAGAAATCATTCTTGGAAGGTGGTGCAAAGTTACCACAAATTCAATATTTTTTCTATTATTGGAGAATTTATAATCTGTTTTATACATTTGTCTGAAACCTTGTTATACCTGTATGTTGTACTTGGCACTACACAGCAAGTGTAACAAGTGAATAGAATAACTGGCTATGTTTATACTATGCTTTGTCTGGAATATATGTCAGAAATTCAAAGACGGAAAGCACAAATGATGTGAGAAATCACTAAGTAGGATATTTTTGAAAAGAAAAAAAAATCACCATTAAGGTAGAAAAATGAAGTAGACCTCTATATTACTAGAACTCATGGAAGATGTCAGAGTAATATAGAGCATATAGAACAGGAGTACTTGTGGTGATTTTTCAGTGGAATATTTGTTGTACTTGGGTGGTATTCAAACTGAGTGCTTATTGTTAGCTAAATCCATATTCAGTGACTTTGATTTGATTGCAAGCAACTGTCATAGAAAACCTTTCTTCTGTTAACATAGGTTAGAGGTGCATCCAGAGAAAGCACTTAGGGCTATCAGTAAGGGAGCAAGAATGGCTCATGTCCCCATTGGCAGCCTTTTTTATCCTGGCTAGCATGAAAAGAGGCTGAGGGAGTCTGTGTACATGTGTCCACTGCTATTAGCTTGGTGTCGAGTGCAGCTGGTCAACATTATTTCAATAGAGTAGTTTTCTCATGGAAAATGCATTTTTGTCAAAATCAAAATATTTTTCAATAACAGGTCAAAATTAGATGGGGAAAAATTAGCAAGTTGTTTCAATTTTTCATTGCATTTCAATAAGGTAAAACATTTGTTTAATTTTATGTTGATATATACAATATAATACCAAAATATTTTACAATCATACAATATATGTAATAGTATCATATTTTTACATCAAAATGTTTACTTTATCAAAACAAAATGATTTCATGATCTCAAAGCAAAATTTTTCGTACATGTGAAACTTTGACTTTTTGGCTCACTTTGGAACAGTTTATTTTTAAATGGAATGGAAATTCTGTTTCCAATTAGCTCGAGTACAAAGTCTCTGTTGCGGTCAGTTGAAGTCCAGCCACCAAGATCAGCCTCACTGAGAAACAATTAAGAAAACAAAGGAAGGGAAGAAAATGGAGCTCTAATCATACCCTTAAGACTTCCCAGTAGCAACCCATAACATAAAGCAATGTCAGTCGCTCTGGATGCAGGAATCTGTTTTTGGAGGGATAGAAAGCATAAACTGTCCGATGAGGAAAAACAAAACTGGCAAGACAGACTCTTCAGAATATTAAAATGAATCTAAAATGAAACTAAAATGTTTACAAACATTGAAAAGAGTTCAGCTTTAACATTTATTATTAGAGTAGTCAAACTGTTATATCCAGAACCTTTTGATGGCTTTCCACAGTGAACTAATTCACAAAGTCAAAGTTTTAAAGCTAGCGATAAAGTTCCATGTGGATAACATGCCACTATTATAATGCCTCATTAAGAAATGTTTTGCAGGCCATAAGGTCAGAGTACAAATGTTCTGAGTATATCCTGGCTATTAACAGATTCAAATTAGCTCAGAAATTACTGTCTGGAGTTAGAGGGGATTAAATAGATAAGGCTGAAAGAATGTTGAAGATCTGTAAGCATACAGAAAAATCTCAACTTTGTTTGTATAGTTTAAATATGAAATTCTGCTAAGCATCTCAGAATACAAGTTTGGTTTCCATATTCAGAATGCTTATTAAAAGAAAGGTTAGTGTTAGTAATAGCAAACAACTTTTCTACTTTTTTTCTCAGTTTTAATTTGCTAAAGACAAAAGAACATATGTTGTGGGATACAAAACTCTTAAAGACAGTGGATATATAAGAAAACAACTAATCTGAGATAGTTAAGGGTTTTCCCTTCAGCCTTTTAGATAAGTAGAAAAAGTTTTCCAGCACAGGAACCGAAGAATCAGTTTGTTGAGAATAAAGCAGTAAGAAAGGTTCATTTAGCAGAACTCAGTTACTATAACGTTCTTATGGCAAGACTTTTGATATACCCCACTGGAAGACATCTGGAGATTTTAAAATGTCATGACAATGCTGACTTATTTGAAAAATTGTATGGCCTAGTCTTTGAATGATATTGGCAGTTTCAATAAGGAAGAATAAAATAAAAGCTTTCCTCTGTATGTGCCCAATCTAATTATGCTAATTGCTAACAGTTTACTGGCAAACCATTGGGTTTACCTTTTATTTGCTTTCCCATTTGTTTTAGATGTTAGGTCTCAAAGATACAAAATACTAACGAGAAATGATTGAACATTATAAAAAACTAATTGTATTGTGGATAAATTCTGTTGTTTGACTGCAAGCAGCTGCTTGTAGAAACAATTGCCAGTCTTTGGCACTTACCTCTTGACTTTATTATTTTAGGTAAATAAATAGTTTCATAATCTATTGAATACTAAAATTAATTTGAAACAAGAAAATTGGTTGTGTTGGAATGACTCAAGATATTTGTTTTGTTCTGGAGACTCACTGTCTTCATGTTGCCCTAATTCTGCATTCCTTATATTGGTTGTTTATAATGCTCATTGTTCATTGGGAGACACATCCCTTCTCAATGGCTGATCCACAGGGATAGCTGTCTATTACTCAAACTCATAGAATTGGAGCCAGAAGGGACTATTATGATTATCTAGCCTGACCTCCTGTGTAACACAAACCATTGAATTTAATCCAGTAATCCCTTCATTGAACCCAAGACCACATTGCTAATGGACATTAGGCATACACTTAATTATCTTGCTGACAGACTTAGTTATCATGTAGTAGAAGTGTGATTGCAGTGCTTAAAGTCCTGGGTTAAAATCCTGCTGTTGTCCTGTTATCTAAGTTGCTATACACTCTCAAGCAAAGCTTGCATTGACTGAAAAGGGAGTTCTGTCTAAAGAGAAGTAAAGTGTGCAGTATTTTTTTAAATGTATCCTGTTTCTTAGTCAAAACCTGTAACCTCAACTATAGTATACAACATTTATCGTATGATAGTCACTCTAATCCTTTCTTTAGAAAAAGACACATGGTTAGGAATATGAAATTGTTGACCCAGAGCTTAACTGTAAGGATAGTGCTTAGAAGGCAAAGTGATATCTACAGAGATGATTCTGACAAGCTACAGAAGTTATCAAGTTTAGATTCCATGGCCTTAAAAATAATGTATGTTATATTCAATGGATCAGCAAAATGTAATGAAATAGTTATAGGTGAGTAAGGACTTCAAGATCTGGCCCCAAGAGGGCCACATTCTGTTCAATCACAATGGCACTTGAATTTAACAGGAAGTGTCAGTGTAACTTATACCATACACTGGGCTCAGTAACTTAAGGCACAATCTGCAGCTATTGTACTGCTGTTCACAGATAATACTTGATATTCAGCAGTTGTATTTGATGCTTACTTTGCATCTTAGTGAAAAAACCAAAAACAAAACCAAAAAACACTCTGCTGCAAACCTACTTAGAAATCCATAATTACAGCCACAGAAGATAATTTCAATGTTGTTCTTCATATATTGCATATTTTAAAAAATAGTTTACAAAACACATACAAAATAAAATCTCCTCATATGGTGATAATAAACTTTGGACTTTCCATTCCATTGGTACATCTGGAGGATGTTAAATATAAGCTACTAAAATAAACATTTTAAAATCAGCAAGTTCAGATAATTTGCATCCAAGAGTTTTAAAAGATCTGGTTGAGGAGTTTCCTGGATTTTTACTGTAGCTTTTCAATAAATCTCAGAGAACTGAGTAAGTTCCAGAGCTAATGGGTCAATTTAAAAAAGGATAAAATGGACAATCTGGCTTATTATATGTCTGTCAGCCTGACATCAATCCTGGGCAAGATAATGGAACAGTTGAGGCAAGATTCAATTAATTAAGAATTAAAGGAGGGTAACTTAATTAATGCAAATCATCATACGTTTATGGAAAATAGATCCTTGATATCTTTTTGATGAGACTGTAAGTTTGGTTGATAAAGGTAATAGAGTTGACATAATGCTCTTCGATGTCTGACTTGGTACTGCATGACATTTTGATTACAAAACTAGAATATAAAATTAACATGGCACTCATTAAATTGATTAAATGTTGGATAACTAAAAGGTGTCAAAATGAAATTGTAAATGGAAATGGTTATCAAGAGGGTGTGTTTAAAGTGGCATCCTACAGAGACTGTTCTGTAAACCTATGCTATTTAAAATATTTATCAATACCTGGACATTTGTTACCATCAACAGGGAAGCCCTTTGGACCATTCTAATATGACTTGTGTCATGGTATGACCCCCACTCTGAACCTTAGCGTCCAAAAGATGGGGTACCAAGCATGCTCCCTAAGCTTATTACAGCTTAGATCTTGTAGTTGCTGCACCAACCAGACTTGCAGTGCGGTGAGGTGCTGGTCCCCTAAACTTTCATACGTACCAAAGACCAGACTCCCTGGTCTTAACAAGATAAGTAAACCCTTTCCCCATCCGCTGCCTCTCCAGGCTGTTCCTTCTTGATGCCCTGGGAAGTCCTGTGTTCAACTTCCTTGAGTCTTAAACAGAGATGTAATACAGATTCAGCTCGTGAATCTAAACGAGGAAATTCACCTTTTCCTCTCCCTTCTCTTCTCCTTTTTTTCACAATTCTGTGAGTACAGACTCAATTCGCCCTTGAGCCTCAACAAGGGGAAAAATCAATCAGGTCTTAAAAAGAAAGCTATTTAATAAAAGAATAAGAAAAAAGTAAAAAATTGTCTTCTGTAATCAGATGGTATATGTTACAGGTCTATTCAGTCGTTACAGACAACGGAGAGAAAGCCTTCCCCCGAAATACAAATTAATTCCTTCCAGCAAATAACATTTGCAAATAAAGAGAAAACAAATCAAAGACTAACCGCCTTTCTACTTTGTACTTTACTTGAACAGAAGATTGAGAGCTGTAGGTACGTCTGAGTCCTTAGAACCAGACGAGAACAACCGATAAAGAAAAAAACCAAAACAAGACTTCCCTCACGCGAGATTGAAGTATTTTGTCTCCTGATTGCTCTTGTCAGGTGTTCCAGGTCACTGTTTGAACCTTTACAGGGAAGAACTACCTACTTAATCTTTTTATGACAACTTGGCTGCCCAAGAAAATTTGTCCAGATTATACGCCTTTTCCATCACAGCATAACAGGCAAAGTATTATCTGATGGAGCCACATCAGCCTCCTTCAGTATCACCAACGGCGTGAAACAAGGATCTGTTCTCACTCCTGTCCTATTTAATCTGTTCTTTGCATGTGTCCTTAACCATGCAATGAAAGATCTGGACTGAGGTATATACTTGAAATACCGGCACAATGGTTCACTTTTTGACCTCCGTCTCCTGCATGCAAAGACTAAGACAGTGCAGAAACTCCTTCTTGAGGCACTTTTTGCTGATGACTGTGCCCTCTTGGCTCACACTGAAAATGATCTTCAGCACATTGTCAACAAGTTTGCTGAGGCCTCGCAACTTTTCAGACTAACTATCAGCCTCAGAAAGACAGAAGTTCTCCATCAACCTGCACCTGGATCAAATGCTTCTGTCCCAAGTATCTCCATTGACGGCACTCAACATAAAGTAGTGGAGAACTTTAAATACCTGGGTAGTGTCATATCCAGTGATGGATTACTGGATAATGAGATCAATGCATGAATATCCAAAGCAAGCCAGGCACTTGGCTGTCTGCGTGTCAAAGTTTTAAATCACCACAACATCCAGATGTCAACAAAACTGCTTGTGTACAGAGCTGTTCTTCTTTCATCTCTTTTGTTCGAGTGAGAAACATGGACAATATGTAAGTGTCACATCAAGCAGCTCAAAGCATTTCACATGTGCTGCCTCCACAACATCATGAAGATCCGCTGGCAAGACAAAGTGCCCAATCTCAAGGTCCTCAAGAGATCCCAGATGGCAAGCATCGAAAAGAGGATCATGAAGTCATCGCTACGTTGGACCGATCATGTCAGCCACATGGATACCAACAGAATCCCCCGCCAGCTTCTGTATGGTGAGCTCTCCCAGGGCATGCAGCATATAGGTCATCCACAGAAACATTACAAAGACATCATCAAAGCCAATCTGCAATACAGCAGTATCAAACCTAGGGACCCTGAGGACGCCACCAGCGACAGAACACAGTGGTGTGCAACAGTCAGAAATCGCCTTTGAGGAAGACCGCTGCTGGCATCTACAAGAGGCATGCGAATGATGTCACAGAGCATCAGCAGTGGACAATCCACTGATCGCAAACTTCCCATGCACCATCTGCAGCAAAATGTGCACCTCTAGAATTGGCTTGTACAGTCATCAGAGGGCACACCATAAGACCAACAATAGATGATCTGCACAGATTTGTCATAATTGGATCGATGGACTACCAAGGCAATACCTGGAAGAAAACATATAATCATCTCTGATAAAGTTTACAGATGATACAAAAATTAGGGAGTGGTAAACAATGAAGAGGACAAGTCACTGATACACAGCAATATGGATTGCTTGATAAACTGGGCGTGAGAAAATAATATACATTTTACTGTGTCTAAATGTATACATATAGGAACTAAGAATGTAGGCCATACTTAGCTTATAGATGTCTCTATTCTGGGATGCAATAACTCAGGAAAAAGATTTGGGCATCATGGTGGATAACAAGCGGAACATGAGCTCCTAATGTGATGCTGTGGCCGAAAGAGTTAATGTGATCCTGGGATGCATAAAGAGGGGACTCTTGAATAGGAGTAGAGGGATTATTGCAGAAGTGAAAGTAAGCTGGTACGGTCTGGTACAGAATACCAGTAAAAAAGTGGCTGCTGGTCAGCCGACCATACTGACAGGGCAGCTGATGAGGGGGCAAAAGGAGCAGCTGCGCTAGGATCCAACAATTTAAACGGCTAGGGGCTTTTTAAATTGCCACTGGAGACCTGGTGGCATGGGCCAAGGAGTGCTGAAGGGCTGGCTGGGGGACCCACCCCTTTTGCCCTAGGCCCCGCCCCTTCCAGGAGCTCCCACACCACCTTGCCCAGGACCCTGGCCACCCTGAATACTGGTAAGTCCGTTAAATTACTTTCACCCTTGGATTATTGTACCTTTGAATTTGGCATTGGTGCTACCACTAATGAAATACTGTGTCCAGTTGTGATACCCACAGTTCAAGAAGGATGTTGATAAATTGAAGAAAGTTTACAGAATAGTCACGGGAATAATTAAGATTAGAAAACATGCCTTATAGTGATGGACTCAAGGAGCTCAAAGTCTTTAGCTTAACAAAGAGAAGTTTATGGAGTGACTTGATTTCAGTCTATAAGTATCAATTCAGAGAATAAATATTTAATAATGGGCTTCAGTCTAGCAGAGAAAAGTGTAATACAATCCAATGTCTGGAAGTTGAAGCTAGACAAATTCAGACTGGTAACAAGATGTAAATTTTGAACAGTGAGAGTAATTAACCACTGGAACAATTTACCAGGGGTTGTGGTAGATTCTCCATCACTGACAATTTTTAAGTCAAGATTGGATGGATTTTTTTGTTTTGTTTTGTTTGGTTTGGTTTGGTTTTTTTGTTCCTCAAAGATATGTTTTAGGAATTATTTGGGGAATATTCTATAGCCTGTGTTATATAGCAGGTCAGACTAGATGCCTTCGAGCCTTGGAATCTATAACTCTCTGGTACAAAATGGAACATGTAATATAGTACTTCTCTCTTATGTAATGGGATACCACATTATTTGTCTACTTATATGGCACTTGTCACTAACTGCCTCACAAACATTAATGAATTTATTCATAGAATGTGCCTGTGTTGTAAGGAAGTGGTATTACAATTTTATAGTTGGATAACTGAGGGATAGAGAGAGAAAGTTAAAGATCACAGGAATTGAACCCAGATTTTATGAATCCCCATAAGTCTATTCTATCCTTGCCCTAATATTCCCTACGTACACTAATATGTAAGTTCCATGACATATAAAAAATAAAAATTATAATGTTTCTTATGTATCAAAAATAGTCTTCTTATTTCAGGATTTTTTATTACTATAATGACAGTTTCAGAGGCTATAAATACCTACAAAATGTAAGTTTATTATCCTGTTAAAGGTGAGACAGTTATTCCTATATTTTTCACTGAGATATATTGTCGATGAGAATGATATGATGTGAAGTAACAGAACCTGAACCATAAAAAGATTTGTTTTAAATAATTCTATGAACAAATATGAAAGAGAAATGATATAGAATGTCTCATTTACTGTGAAATAGCCCTTTAAACAGCAAATGGTCCTTCTAGAATAAAGTACATTTCTTTAGCTCTGATCTCTGCAAATGTGAGACAAATTGAACTCCTTATCTTTCCTCTTAATTTAAATCAATTTAATTATACATGGAGTGATAAGCAACTGGCAGGGTCTTTAATTCTAAAATTGCTAAATACTTGGGACATTCACTTGTCTCCTGGTGTGCATGACATTTTCATTAATCTTTCAGAGAACCTTTTATGCTATTATTTGGCCATTAGCCAGATAAGCACTGCCAAAGTCTATTGGTAAGGATAGAACTGTGTAGCACTGTGCTGTGTTCCATTTACTAGAGTTCAGGAAGTCTAGATACATGGGAATTTAGGCAGACTTCTTGAATAAAAATCACGATTTGTCATTGGGTTTTTTTAAGCTAATGCTAACAGCAGTCAGGGAAGTTAGTAGAATTATTAAGAGACCAAGCTATGCACAAGATACTATTCAAATAGTCAATACCTGTTGCTGCCTTTTTAACTTAGCTTGAGGAAGAGCATACTGCCACTTTCCATGCTGTATCTGTTCCTATCTTCAGGGCTGTCCGTACAGTGTTTCTTCTGACTCATATGATTCTTTTTTCCTCAATTTTTTAAGTTGTGCACATTCATTTTTCAAAAGTTTATTTTCCTCTTCTTTTGGGAACACAATATCCATAGACATTAATGGAAGCATCATAGACACCAGATGGAGAGACTAAATTCCTTAGTATTTGGAAAGTCCAGGCTGAACAGTTCATAACATAGACCATTTTACTATGCAAAATACAGTTTGTCTCATCTCTTCAGCTGTTCCAAACTTTGACTTTAATAAAGGACACAACTGAACATCTGTAAATGCTTATTTTTTAAAAGTCAGCTAGAAGTTACTCATATGCTAACATTATCTAAAGACTGATTACTATTTAGAGTCTTATATGTCAAAAACAGTAATTTTCCCTTACAGCCAGATATTAATTGGAAGTCATTACTAATTACAGAGTCTCTTCTGCCTTTGAGTTTATGCCCGTTTTTAAAGAAAACCAGTGCAGTTTTCACACTTCTAAATGAGATGTTCTGTTCGCATTTGCAAGGATAGAGCTAAACATTGCTGTACACTGATGCCATTCATAATCAGTATTTGCATGTCAAGGTTGCTCCAGTCATTATTGTGATGCTGGCAGATCAGGTGCCAGCTGATGCCAAGGCCTCTAGGTATATCATGTTGAACAACTACAAATACATAGCCAGAATCAGATTGCCTCACTGGTTTGTTGGTATTAGCATTATAAGAATGTGTTTAGTGTTTAGATTCTATGAAATGCTTGTAAATTGCTGTATGCATTAATTTCAGTTATAATATCTATAACCCACATTATAAGGTAATAAATAAATGTTCTGTAACTCTATCACAGCAGACAGGAGAGAAGCATTCGGCGACAGTGGAGCCATTCAAGGGGTCAGGGGCCTCTGTCTCCTCCATGGCCCCACACCTGTGTCTCCTCTTCCCCATGAGGCCACGCGTCCAGGCAGCTGGAACCCGGACAGCTGTGGGGAGCCATGGACCCCCTGCCTGTCAAGGGTGGGGGAGCTAAGATCAGCCCCCGGACTGTGTCCCTGCCCGCAGATCCCCAGCCCAGAGCAAATGGAGGGTCATTGGCATCTCCCAGCTGCCTGCATGGATCCTTCCATTTCTGGACTGCGATTCCAAGGTCCTGGTCTCCGGCTGGAGCTGGGTTTGGGTAAGAGCCCTGCAGGCAGCTGTGGGGAGCCATGGACCCTACATTTGCCCTGGGCAGGAGGTCAGGGGGTTGGGGACGCAGGCTGGGGGAGGCTTTCAGATGGAGAATCCATGGCTCCCCACAGCTTCCCGGGCTCCAGTTGCTGGCCTGTCAAGGGGTAGGGCTCAGGGACAGAGAAGGGATGGGGCGAGGCATGTGGTGAAAAGTGAAATACCAGTTTCTACCAAGAGGTGTTTTCTCCTGCCCAACAAAGGAAACCCATCAACTGTTTCTTTTCAGTTCCTACCTGTGCTTTATCAACTTCTATCCTCTCCTCTATATAAGGATTCCTCATTAATAGAACCTCTCCTAGGGATGTCATTTTCTGAAACATTTGTTCCTCTGCCTCTGTCAGCTTTCCCCCAGGCCTTAATTTAAAAACTCCTCTATGATCTTCTAAATTTTACATGCTTGCAGTCTGGTCCTGGTTTGGCTTAGGCAGAGCCTATTTTTCTTTATAGGCTCCTCTTTCTCCCAAAGGTGCCCCAGCTCCTCATAAACCTAAATGCATTGAGATCCTACAGTTCTGTCTGTCTAACTGACCCTGCTCATGCTATTGGCCCCTCAGAAGCATTTCAGATAACGCAGTCATGGAGGTCCTGGACTTTAATCTCTTAACCTAGCATCCTAAATTTGCCCCCAAGGACCTTTGTTCTACTTTCTGTATGTCACTGGTACCTACATGTACTATGACCACTGACGGAGGAACTATTGTAGAACATCAGGGAACAAAAGATTTTCAGGCCTATCCATGAAGAGGAGGTGAACAAATGGATTCCTTTCCAACAGCTGGATTTACAGTTTAAAGAAGAAGTGGGAGGAAGGAACAAAAGGGAACTGTATCTTTTATGCAGCTTAGATTCTGATTAGTCCAAGATTATTAAGCATAAGCAAAAGATCTCCAGTGCTTGGCCTGGGTTAACCCTCCAGGGCATATAGAGCTTGCTTAATATAGAAGGGTCTATTGATTTTAGTAATTAAGATTGAAACTCATTTGTGTATATATAAGTTTACCTTCTTTAATGTTGTAAATGCGTCTTATTTACTATTCCTAGTTAATACATTTGTATACAGTTTATTATAGGATAGGCTATTAGTGTTGTCTTTGATGTGAGATCTTATGTGCAATTGACTTGGTGTAAGTGATTGCTCCTTTGGGACTGGGAGTAATCTGAATATCACTGTGATTTTTAGTGTAAGGGACCATCTATCACAGAGGTGGCAAGGTAGATCAGAGTACGCAAGGTGACTGTCTGTGAGGAGGAGTTTACACTTGATAATTGGATAGCAAACCTAAATATTGAACTCACAACGAATATCGGGTTTGTACCCTGCTTCTTTATAGTCTGCCCTGAGGTTGATATTACAACTGTAGAGCCACTATAGTACAGCTTGATGATCATCATAATAGCAGTATCCCAGTAGCACTAAGCAGCCCCAGTTACGAACAAGGCACTATACAGACATGCAACAAAAACAATGGCCCTGCCCTCAAAGATGTTACACTCTTCACTCCAGCTATTAAGCTGCTAAACCCAGCTGAATACTGATTTGTCAAAAGTCAAAATAAAACATTTCAGATTGGTTTGGAATTCTTTGTTTTATATAAGTGACCTAAAACATTATATTTCAAATCAGTTTGAAAAACAAACATTAAACTGAATGTCATGAGTGCATTGGCTTTTTGGTGTTATAGTTCACGTCACAATTCTTTCCACTGGGCTGAGTTCCCTGGAGGGGCACATATCTCACAATTCAATGCACCATGCAACTTGGTCAACTGGTTTTGCATCAGATGAGTCCAAAATTATACTCTGCCAATATCCCGTAATCTTAACTTTCTCTCACTTAAACCCTGTTTAATAATAGGACTTAACATGCTGCACCAACTTTCTATGTTCTTTCTGCACAGGGATACAGTTCATATTAAGTGAACTGGAACTTTTGTACTGAAAGGCTTAGTAGTCTATTACTAGGGCAAGTCTACACTACAGAGCTACATAGCTTCCATCTCTCATGGAGGTGGAGTAATTATGCCAAGAATAGTGTGGTCTCCTATTGGCATAGTGCATCTTAAAGCAGATGCGTTACAGCTGCACTGGTGTGGATAGCGCTTAGGTCACTGTAACATGCGTCACTCGAGGTGGGAGAGGTGTCTTGTTCACATCCCTGAGTGATGTACGTTATATAGAACTAAGCAGTAGTGGAGACTAGCCCATAGTCTCCTGAGCGACTAACCCTCTTCAGAAATGTTTTGAAAAAGACATTTGTGTCTGTTCATAACATACAGAACATATTTTCCATGGAAAATATTGAAAGGGTTGGAAGATACTATAGCCCTTAAGAATGATTTGTCCTTTTTATTTTCTGTTTGAGACTATTTTCTTTTACAATTTATAGTGAATACAATACCTATAAAACTAAGAGACAAATGGGGAGAAAAGTGCTGTGTGGATGGCTACCGTACAGGCATCCAGTTATACAATAGATCTATCAATACATCTGCAATCCTGTCGTATAACCTGCTGCTTTCCCTTCCTAAACATTCCAGCTGTAAGTCTCTCTTGAGTAGAACTGTCACCCTGCTGAGAAATCATGCAAAATTACCTAGGAGGTTTGTGACATGTAAAAAGAGTTTGGTTTCTAATCCTGGGCTACATTTTCCCATGTGATCTACATAGAAATCGACCCCTAGATTGACAACTTTGAATGTAATGAACTTGTAAGACAAACAGCACAATATATCGTTTCATAGAATCATAGAACCATAAGGTGAAAAGGGATCGCATCAATCATCAGTCATCAATGTGGACTTCAGCACAGTTTATCTATGAGGTAAGAATCTTAAGGTTCTTATATCTGTAACTCAAAAAAATGATTTTGCCATTATCCTCACTCCCCCGCCTGCAGTCAAAACCCCCCACCTGCCGCTCACCTCTTCACTCCCCCTACTGCCCTCCATTCACCTCTTCACCTCCCACCCACCCCAGACAGGTGCAAGATCCACACACCCACACTAGTCTCATGACCCCCTGGCCTATTGCTCTCTCATCCTTCCCTTGTCTGCCACCCATTCTCCTCTCTCTCCTCATCCCCCTGCCTGTCTCTTGCCTCCTCACCCGCTGCTCACCTCTTCACCCCCAAACCATTGTTCACCTCTTCACTCCGCCACCTGCTTACCACTCACCTCCTCACCCTCCTGCCCACTGCTCACCTACTCACTCTACCACCTGCCTGCTACTCACCTCCTAACCCATGGCGGTGGGGACATCCAGGGGAGGGCGGAGTGGAGGAGAAAGGAAGACTCACCAGGCAGCAGCAGTAGGGGCCTCAGGGAAAAGATGGAGCACAGAGGGGAAGAGGTGGAACCACCATTGTCCAGATGTTCAGGAGCTGGTCTGTGACAGCTATGCCGCATCCCCTGGCTTATTATACCTGCTGCCCATGAAACAACTGCAGTGTCCGTGCAGCATCAGTCACGTGTGCTGGGACTCCAAGATACCTCAAGGATGTCCAATGATCACCAGTTAAAACAACAGCTAGTGCATTTTTCAAAAGCTCCTACTTTGTAACCTTGTCGTTGTGAGAATAGGTCATGTATTTTGTGATGCAATGGTTCCTTGGGAGGGCAAGGAGTATGACTGATTGGAAGATGCAATTTGAATAACATCTCCAATCTCCTAGAACTGGAAGGGACCTTGAAAGTTCATCAAGTCCAGCCCCCTGCCTTCACTAGCAGGACCAAGTACTGAGTTTTGCCCCAGATCCCTAAGTGCCCCCCTCAAAGATTGAACTCACAACCATGGGTTTAGCAGGCCAATGCTCCAACCACTGAGCTATCCCTCCCCCCTTGTCATAGTGCATCCCTTATCCCTCTGTCATTTAAAATGCTGAGTGGTCTGAAGTTCATAGCTATTCACTTTCCAATAGCAATGGTTAAGCCAGGGGGTGGCAACCTCTGGCACACGGCTCGCCATGGTAAGCACCCTGGCAAGCAGGGCCAGTTCGTTTACCTGCCGCGTCGGCAGGTTTGATGGACTGCAGCTCCCACTGGCCGTGGTTCACCGTCCCAAGCCTGTGGCGCTTCCCGCCACCCCTATTGGCCTGGGACGGCAAACCGTGGCCAGTGGGAGTCGTGGTCTGCCGAATCTGCTGACGTTGCAGGTAAACACACTGCCCGGCCCGCCAGTGTGCTTACCCCTTGGTTAAGCTGTTATACTTTGCTCCATGGGCTTCTAGCAATCCTGAAACTCTGTAAATGTACTCTATCACAGCGGATGGGATTCGTCTGTTGTCGGTGGTTATCAGTAGCACAAGAACTGGAGGTGAAAACATGTTTAACGTGTATGTGGTACTGCAGACTTTTAGTACTTCGATGATACTGGAATTTAGCCTTGTAATAGCTACCTATACTCTCTTTTTATCCAGTGCAATCAAAAGTGTGATTAATCCTGACTAATTTTTTTAATCATTTGAGAGCCTTATTTATCAAATCTTGGAGGGAGGAATGGGGGGGGATGGACCCTTAACCCTGGACCTCTGTGGCAGGAGTGGGGCTCCCAAGCCTCACACCGCCTGTGGAGCTGAAGCCTGAACCCCTGAGGGTCAGGTTCGTAGCCAAGACTGGTCCCTGAAGATTGGAGGTGAGGCAGAAGGCAAGAGGAGTGGTGAGTTTCAAGCACAGTGGGAACAGGAGTGAAGGCAGGAGCTAGGAGTGGAGCAGGAACAGAATTAAGTGCAGGAGGCATGCACAACAGGAAACCACTTTGTTACTCAGATAAATTTCTTGTTCTTCTTCCTGGCTTAAATAGTATAGTTGGACCAATCGGTGAGCCGGGCAATCCTCCAGTCACAGTTCTTGTTTTCCTTTGCTGGAGCTATAGTCCTAGTACTTTCTCAGCCCATCTGGTATCAGTAGCCACTGGGTGAAGGCCAGTATGTGGCAACTGTCTGGGGACTTCCAGGCCTGGCTTCAAGACCCAGAACATCACAGTATCTGGGTCTTCTCAGTGAAATGGCTAGTCAGGTTGATGAGAAAGGCTCAAGTGGACTTTGTAAGGGATTAAGGTAAGGACTCAGGCTAACTTAGTAGGAGTCCAAGAAAGGGGCTTCCTACTACACATTGTTGTAGAACTATTAGAGTTATTCCCAAGCTGGGTGAGGATGCAAGTACAGGTAAACAAAGTGTGTGCTAAATACCTTCAATTGGATGAAAGTTTTGTAGCCCAATGGGCTAGCTTGCCTTTATTATATTCACTGCTTTGCGTTATATTTAGCAGTAATGCAAGGAACCTACAGACCTGTATCCTGCAGGACATTAGCTTCAGCAAATTAGCGTAAGGCTTGAGGCCTATGAACTTTACACAGATAAACGGCCCAGTGGAAAACCCTAAGTATTTGGGGAACTGAAAATAGAGTATTTAAGGGGAATTTCTGGTCACAGAAGCATGGTCCAATCATCGGCGTGTCCTGGCAAAGAACTAACGTACATAACAGGTAAATGAGCACATCCTCAGATACCTAACCACAAAAGGGCCATTGTAACGAATTAATGTATATGATAATAAGTTGAGATCATTGATATACTAATCT
The DNA here is from genome assembly GCF_003597395.2 of Chelonoidis abingdonii. Taxonomy (NCBI): domain Eukaryota; kingdom Metazoa; phylum Chordata; order Testudines; family Testudinidae; genus Chelonoidis; species Chelonoidis abingdonii. The sequence goes on along the minus strand of NC_133769.1, from coordinate 282,416,780 downwards.
AGAGAAGAAAGACACTCCAAAATTAGGAGAGGATATACAAATAAGGAAAAAGAGAATACCTCTACTGAATATACATCAACATATTGTCATCAGCATATCATATTATAAAAGATAAAGTCCTTGAGAGGTGCCAGGATGATGGCAAGTGGTGATAATGAGGCAGGTTATGGACACTGGTGATGATGAAGAAGATGATGGCTAACATTTCAAGTTGTTTTACAAAGGATGATGTAAGTATATGGATATACAGAGGTACATTCTGTAGTCTCTATCTACCTTATGGAGTTGGGGTGTTTGTGACTGTGCTAAATATATTCATCACCATCATTATCAGAACTCCCATAACTGCACTGGTCGTTGGGGCACCATCATTGATGAGCAATCAACCAATTGTCTCCACCCCTGGCAATTGTGTGTCAGTGCTCGAGTCTCCACAAAGTCCATTCTAGTCCATTCTTTTATGTTGTCAATCCATCTCTTCTTCTGTCTACCTCTTCTTCTCTTCCCCTGTACCATCCCTTGGAGGATGATTTTGGATAGGCCAGATGATCTTGTTATATGGCCGTACCACTTCAGCTTGCACTTTTTCACAGTCATCAGGAGGTCTTCATATGACCCAGCGCATTGGGTGATGATGTTGCGGACCTCTTTATTAGTGACGTGATCTAAGTAGGAGATGCCCAGGATTTTATGGAAGTATCTCATCTCTACTACCTGTATTTTTCATTCACGTTCTGCTGTAAGGATCCATGTCTCACATGCATACAGAAAAATGGAGATGACCAATACATGCAGCAGTTTCAGTTTGCATTCCAGGGAGATTTTCTTATTCCTCCAAATTGGCTTTAGCTGTGGCACTGCTGCTGTTATTTGAGCAGTTCTTGCCTGAATTTCTGCCTTGGAACCTTCATCAGTGGTGATTGGCCCCAAATACTTGAACTGTTTCACTGTGTCCAGCTCTTGTCCACTGACAGTGATGTGTGAGCTGATCCCACTACATTGGTTTGTCATCACCTTAGGTTTCTCTGCACTGATTTACATGCCATATTTTGTGGAGGTTTCATCCAATCATTTCACCAGGTTGACAAGTTCATCTTCGCTGCCTCTAGGTCATCAATGTCATCAGTGTCATCAATGAACTTTGGTAGTACAAGAACAAATGAACTGTCAGGATATCTTTCTTTTGTTGATGATGTCTTGGAGCTGGTTGTAGAAATCTTCAATTTGCTGATTGTCATAGTCTGTTGTAGGGGTGTAGAATTATACCACTGTGATATTAAATAGTACTGCCTTTAGACAGCTGGAAATAAGCCTGCTGGTCAACGGGTGGCATCCTAATACAGAATTTGTGATATCTTTATGCCCAAATCCTACACCACTGATATGTTTGTCCTCTCCACTGTAATAGAATACATGGCCTTCCTCCATTAGTACCTCTCCAAAGTTCTTCCATCTGACCTCAGAGATTCCTAGGAGGTGCCAGGTGTATTGTTCCATTTCGTACGAGAGTTTTTTCAAATTCCCTGTTTGTTTCAATGTCCTTGCATTCCATGTGGCTATGGTGATGTTATCACTTCACTGATCCTTTTTATTGGGGTTACACCAGTAGTATACTTGTCGCATCTGCCCTAGTGGGAGATGGATGGCATGGTCATTATTAGCTTGGGCTGTGATCAATCTGGTATGGACATTGTCAAGGTTCCTTCCCCACTCTGGACTTTAGAGTAGAGATATGAGGAGCTGCATGTGAACCCCTAAACTGAATTACCAGCTTAGATCTGGTTTTGCTGCCACCACTCCCAAGTACTAACTCCCTTCCCTGGATAGTCTTGGGAGTCTTCTTCATCAAGTTCCTGGTGAACACCGATCCAGCCCCTTGGATCTTAACATGAGGAGAATTTAACCAACTCCGCCCTCCTTTCCCCCACCAATTCCTGGTGAGTCCATATCCAATCCCCTTAAAACAAGGAAAAATCTATCAGGTTCTTAAAAAGAAGGTTTTTAATTAAAGAAAGAAAGGTAAAAATCATCTCTGTAAAATCAGGATGGAAAATAACTTTACAGGGTAATCCAATTCATAGATCCTAGAGGAAATTCCTCTAGCCTTAGGTTCAAAGTTACAGCAAACAGAGGTATATCCTCTTAGCAAAAAGGAACATTTACAAGTTGAGAAAACAAAAATAAAACTAACATGCCTTGCCTGGCTGTTACTTACAAGTTTGGAATATGAGAGACTGGTTCAGAAAGATTTGGAGTGCATGAATTGATGTCTGGTCCCTCTTAATCCCAAGAGCAAACAACCCCCAAAACAAGGAGCACACAAACAAAAGCCTTCCCCCTCCCAAGATTTGAAAGTATTTTGTGCCCTTATTGGTCCTTTGGGTCTGGTGGCAGCAGGTTACCTGAGCTTCTTAACTCGTTACAGGTAAAAGGATTTTGGGTGTCTCTGACCAGGAGGGATTTTAGAGTAATGTACACAGGAGGGCTGTTCCTTTCCCTTTATAATTATAATGGACATCATTGACTTGCTCATCATCTGGTGTATCTTGGGCAAATTTCTTACCTGTCAGAGCCTATCCTTCTCCAGGCAGCCCCTTTGGATTGCCTCTTATGATATGCAGGAGAAGCAGTGGACCTATTCTGTCTGTGGACCCACAGAGGATGCAAAATGTATTAATAAACTATATTTGTAAATATAAAAGAGTCCTTATAATGTGAGTGTTGCAACTGTGCACACTGGGGTCCACAACTACGTAATAATGTAAGTAATAGTGGGCATGATCTTGAGACAAGAACCTGTCAACCCTCAAAGTAATAACTAGGGATTCTTAAGTAATCAATATAATTAGTCCATAATCTCAAGATCGGGCAACAGTTTAAACTCAATTGAAAAGTGCTGAGAGCAAAGAAATTGAATGTTGCAATTTTCAATTGTTTTTGGCAATATTTTGGAATATATTATTTAAAAATACCTGGGAAACAACCATACAAAAAACCCTACTTTAAAATATATTAATGTTGGTTGGTTAACTATTAGAAGGTACAGAATGGTATGTGCTAAAGCTGCATGTTTAGCTTTAATTATGCTCCCTTGTATATGGATTATTACAATGTGTAGATATGTCAGTGAATAATATTTCCCAAATAGAATGTTGTCAGATGTTTTATGTCTATAAAGTTAGATATAGACATATAGCATTGTAGTGTATAGGAACTGGGTAGCTTTTTTTTAAAATTTAAGCTATTTAAAGGATTATTACCCATTCCTATATGCTACCAGAATGTTGTAATTTTTCCATTGCTATACACTCTTAATGAGAACACTGAGCCGACCAAGCATCTGAGCCATACTAGTAAGTATAGAGATACTAGTCTTCAGCAGGGATTGAACCTTCAGCAAGCTAAAAAATTGTCACTAGCAGAAGTCATGATCACTCATGGTAGACTAATGTATTATTCATAGATTCATAGATTGTAGGGCTGGAAAGGACCTCAAGAGGTCATTGGTCCTCATGGCAGGACCAAATACTGTCTAGACAATCCCTATTAGACATTTATCTAACCTATTCTTAAATATCTCCAGAGACAGAGATTTCGCAATCTCCCTAGGCTGTTTATTTCAGTGTTTAACCACCCTGACAGTTAGGAACTTTTTCCTAATGTCCAACCTAAACCTCCCTTGCTGCAGTTTAAGCACATTGCTTCTTGTTCTATCCTTCCAGGCTAAAATGAACATGTTTTCTCCCTCCTCCTTATGACACCCTCTTAGATTACTGAAAACTGCTATCGTGTCCCCTCTCAGTCTTCTCTTTTCCAAACTAAACAAAGCCAATTCTTTCAGCCTTCCTTCATAGGTCATGTTCTCTAGACTTTTAATCATTGTTGCTATTTTCTGTACCCTCTCCAGTTTCGCCACATCTTTCTTGAAATGTAGTGCCCAGAACTGGACACAATATTCCAGTTGAGGCCTAACCAGCACAGAGTGGAGAGGAAGAATGACTTCTCATGGCTTGCTCACAATACACCTGTTAATGCATCCCAGAATCATGTTTGCTTTTTTTGCAACAGCATCACACTGTCGACTCATATTTAGCTTCAGAGGGGTAGCCGTCCTGTGGCACCTTAAACTACGACTATAAGGTGCCCACAGATTCTCGGCTGCTCTTTTACCAGATCCAGACTAACATACGGCTACCCCTCTAGATCTATAAGGTGCCACAGGATTCCCTGCTGCTTTCAATTTAGCTTGTGCTTTCTGCCATACTCCTTCCTAGACAGTCTCTTCCCATTCTGTATGTATGAAACTAATTGTTCCTTCCTAAGTGGAGCACTTTGCATTTGTCTTTATTAAATTTCATGCTGTTTACCTCAGACCATTTCTCCAATTTGTCCTGATAATTTTGAATTATGACCCTATACTCCAAAGAAGTTGGAGGATGAACCATGTTCATTTAAAAGTTTGAGCAAATTCCACTGAGAAGTTGATTACAGTGTTTTCCCACTTCTTAATATATAACTATTTATGTAATAAAGAGTACACCATAAACCATGAAGGATACACAATGCACTGTTGCCAAGTTACAATTGGCATCAAACTTATTTCTGTACCAATATGATGTAAATTTAGCTATGCAGACTTAATATTGCATTAACACAGTTGAATTTGAATTAGTGTCATTTTGTAAATATAAGCTTTGACCACTGAATTATTGTGCAGAACAGTAAACTGCCTTAATTGTGACTTCCCGTTATCACCATGAGTCCATTACAATGTATTTGCTAAGCTTTTTTGATCTGAACTACACATAATTTTATCCCTTTATTATGCAGCCCTTTATCCCTGAAGCATACTGCACTGTCTGCAAAAAGGAAAAGAAGAATGAGCAATAAATTCCAATTTTAATGTAATCCAGTGAGAGAGATAAGGAAATTATTTTGACATGTGATATAAGGTAAATTAGCATTGGAAGATAAACACATGTTGGAATTTACAGGGTATAAGCTTCATTTGGCATCGCTACAATAAATCACCAGACAAGAAATTGTAACATATTTAAGATGACATTTTTGTTCTACTCTACCACTGAGCATTTATTTCCATCAGAGAAATTGCAGTTCTGATAGGACTTAAGCGGGGTTGTTTATTTATAGATGATGATAATGACAAACAAATCTTTACTCACTGCACTGTGCAAGCTCAGCAGCAACTCCTAGACATAGTAAATTTACGCTATCTGCTCAATAAATATAGCTATTGTGTGCTGCATTTTCATTAAATGATTCTAATAAGATTGAAAAAGTTCCTTGGTCCATATTATCAATAGTTCTTTGCTTCTGATCACACATATGGCATATGTTATATCAGATGCTTGATTCTGTAGTGAAATATCAGAAGGTGATTTTTGCATACTGTAGCTGATTACAGTAACTTGTTAGTACTCTTAGTAAATATTAACCTTTTATAGTTCTTTCCTTTCTCTATATTTGATTTATATATTAGTTATTCTTTAGAATCTTTAGGGTACTAACAAAGAGTATGTTGAATTCTGTGGCCCAGAACATTGGTCCTTGACCAATAAGAAACCCTGTTCAGGAATTCTATGTATTGGACAGCATTTAATTTTCTTGGGCACCTCTGTGTCCATAGAACTCTCCAGATAGTCTAGGAGAATATTTCCTTAATATTATGTATGTTATATATTAATATTAAGGGACAACTTATATCTATCTAACAGCATCAAGATGTTAAAGGGCTTATTTTTTAACCCACTCATTTCCCTGGTCCTTCTCGCATAAACAGAGAACAGCAATACCCAAGTCCAAAGGTGCAAACAATTTGATGTTTATTGGGGTGAAATTCCAGCAAGCAATGATTCCAATTTCCTTCCTCAGTGTCCCCCTTCCTAGCTCTGACACCACAGAGCCTTGCCTGAGTCCCTGTTCCCATTCCCTGTTCCCATTGCCCCCCCTTAGCAAAACTTTATTCCAATTCTCCCACCTCCATTTCCTGTCCCTATTCCCCACCTTACTTCTTGATTAACTGCAGACTATACAGTAAAACTTGAGTTCTGCCTAGCTATACCTTAATCAATCATTTTACTAAAATTTAACTAACCAATCCTAACATATTGTAACGTGATTATCTAACCAATTATATCCCACCACCTTAATTGGTTTACACCCAACAAATTAATTATACAGCAGACAGAAACAGTTACAGAAGCAAAGATTATACAGATAAACAATAGGGAAATGGGAACTACAGCAATAAAACAAAATAAATAAATAAATAAAAATCACATCCCAGCTATTAATAAGTAAATTCTTGCCAAACAAATTGCTATCAAACTAAGTTTCCTTTTAGGCATTCTCAAAACAAAACTGTATTCCTAACAGCCCAATAGCACCTTATTTTAATGTGACTAGTTTAAAATGTAAAAATGTAACCATAGACTTCCCAGCTAATGGCTGCTTCTGCTGCTTAGCTGAAGGCCTTAGCCTAAAAACAGGGCCTCAAACTGTCACAGTAAAAAAAAGGCCCTTAAACAGGCAAACAGAAATTTTAATTCTTTCTTTTATACCTCTATAACTAGCTATGTAATAAAAATACATCAAAATTCTTAAAGTATAGGCCTTTGTAAACAGGCCTAAATATCTGTATCTTAACAACTGGCATGGGAACTTAGTTGGAGAATGAACTCCGCTGCATTCCTCCAGATATAGTGAAGGAGAGACACAAAGCCAGCTTTTGGTTTGACACAAAAAGTGGCAACGTATCTATCCTTTCTGGATTCTGTATAGTTCTGTACTAATCTATGCTTGATAATCTTTAATTAGATAATTCCAAATGAATTTGTTAATTGACAATCTTGAGTTGTAATTAACTCGGACATACCACAACTTGTAATCTGGTATGTTTTAGTGGAGTACTTTTTCTAAAATCACAGGCACTTGTACATATTTTCACAATAAGACCTGTGTAATGAGAAAATACTCCAGCATTCTAAATTATAAAATACTTTGGTTAATTTCACAGATTTCTGTTTGGAATTGATATTGCATTTTCGGAATTACCTCTGAAAAAATTTATTTCCTTTATCATTATCCTTGGGCATATTAAATACAAATCTCCTATAAGAATTCTGAATATCTAAAATATGGCTTTTGACAGTATTTGACAGAGTAGTAAAATTTAATTAGGAGGTTTCTCTAACAAGGCTGTCTGAGACTCACAGTATTTCAAATGTTTCCACTTATATGTTATTTTCTAAAGACATTTGGGGCCAAATTCTGAAAGTTTTAGTCATTTTGTCTAGTACTTTACTCTGAGAGAGTCCCTTAGATCTCTATTCATGGAATAAAAATGTCATAATCTGACCATTAATGAAAGTCAGTGTTGGTTTTGCCAAAGGACATTCAAAATTCCAACCTATACAATCCTTATTTCAGGTCAAGAGGTTACATTTATATTTATTTATTTCACAGTTAAGATAACCTTTATTTTAACAAGAAGGCCAGCAATGCTTATCTACCTCATCATTACAACATCGATTTGTTATATTTTAAAATTATAAGAAACTAAATGTAGCAGGGTCTGAATGAACTCTCCCCTGACAGCTATTTGGGAGGGGGAGAGGCTTCAGGGGTAAACTGTATTTACAGAAACACACCAACTTTGCTTAGATATCCAGCAGACAGTACGGTGTTGCTCAAAGCAGTCAATGTTGGCTGGTGGTGGGTTACAAATCACTATAGTACTGAATGCAGGGGGAGTGAAATGCTGTTATTAATGTTGATGTGTCTTTGTTGTTCTCTTTAAAGGGGAACATAACTGTGCTTAACTTGTCCAAAATGAGGGGTCACCCTCAGCTGAAAGGACCTCATTAAACCAGGGGCTCGAATGACAGACCCCTGTGAAAGTAACAAGAGTAGAGACAGGTGTCCCAGCCAAGAGATGTGGACTCTTCCTAAGGGTCCCCGGTCTGATTTAGACTGTTCCTCCCCCTGTTCAAAGATAGAGCTAAATAGGCTTCATTGTGAGTCTTTTGTTATGTTAAGTACTCAATGAAAGTTGAAATAACTTGTGGTAGGACAATGTTTCTGCCCAGCTTGCTGAAAGCTAAAAATCACTAAGAGACTGACCTACAGAGGTCACAGCAGAGAGGCAGGTAGCAGCAGGAGGTGATTGACAGGTGGTCGGCGAAAGTGGCAAGCAGTCTGCTGGCACGGCAGCCAGGTGGTGAGGAGCAGTGGCTGGTGAGGCGACGACCCAGAGCAAGTGCTTAGATGGCAGAGCAAGCCAAGTGACTTCTTCCCCAGCTGGGAGGTGAACTCACACAGATGTACTTCTGAACCCTCGATCCAGCTGACCAAGGACAACTGTGAGTAAGGTATGGAGAGGGGGCAGAAAGGGGCACAGAAAAGGAACTTTTGATTGTAGAACTCAAGAACATGAATCAGAAGGCACTTACACACTCTGGGATGGATGTCCTGCTCACAGTTTTATGTTTATGAATTCCTGCTTGTGGCATTTTCCCTAATTAATGTCAAGTGACTTCTCTTCTTTCATTAAAAGTTTCTTTTTTACACTCAGACTCTGTGCTTGCAAGAGGCGGAAGGATTGCCTCTCAGAGGTGCCTGGGGGTGGTGTGTAATTTTCCCAGGTTAATGGGTGGGAGCTTGAGCCAGTTCTGTGTTGTATTGTTGAAAAGAACCCCCCAGATATTGAACCTGGCACTGGTTGCTGCTGCCTCGCCCTGGCAGAAAGGTTACATAAGCAATGTTTTAAGTTTTAACCATTTTCCATCTTTCACATCATTTTTTCCCTGTTCCTAATCTGTCTGCTACAGCCTGTTTACTTTTATATTTAAGTACAAAGTAGAATTTCTCTTGACTTCAGTGTGAGAACTGGGACATTCAAACCTACATTCCTTTAAGGTTCTGAGTGCCCCCTGTGAAGGGAAGCCATACAATCCCCATAGAAATTACTGGGAGTTGTGAGCACTTAAAATCCACCAGGAGATGCTCAGCACTTCACAGGAGCAGGCCTTTAAATTGCAATCTTTTTGGAAGAAGGTTGTAACTGAAAGTTTGAGCTTGGTGCTCAAAGGTAGATGCTTATTTATGGAATTAGCAAGCGCAGTCAGTGACTGGATTTCTAGCAGCAATTAACACTCATAGATCTTATTGTAGTCAGCAGGTGATGAGGCACTCTGATAATCATAGCCCTTTTTTATGAAACCATAATATGGGTTTAGGTGCCTTACCTTAGGTTCCCGATTTTAAAAATTGTGGTCTCATCTTGTGTCTTATACAGCTGCAAGTGCACTTGGCAATAAATATTTTATAACAATAAATGGGCATTAGGCAGAATTAATGCAAGATCTATAGATGCACACAAAGAGACTAACAAACTAGGCTATTGCAAGACAGTTGTTTATTCAAAAGTAAAATGTAAGAACATGGGCCAACGTTATGCAAGATGCAGAAGATATATGAGGCCTGAACTGCTTCACTGCGTTAGCTTAATTCATGAGGTGGGATTTATACCAGCCAAAAGAAGTTGATGAGATCTTCTTGGGACTTCACTTGCCGCTAAGGTTACTGGATAATCTCTATACACTATAGTCCTAATTATAAAAAAATACTAATCAATTGACCTAGTTGCAGAAAAGAATAGAGGAAAAGGTACATTTCTGAGGAAAAGTTGAATGATTTTTTTGGCATGACTGTATATCGACTGATGCAGTAAGTTATTTTACTATAGATATAGTACAATTTACCTCTATCGGTACCGGATGAAGTGTTTTCCACCTTAGCAAGAAAATGAAAATTGTCAGTGCCAAAGAAAATAAAATAAAATATGCTCTTAAATTATGTAGCACAGAAAAATGGAATAGATTGCCAAAAAAAATCTCCAGGGAGGAAATTTTATTATTTACATATGTATATGCAACAAAATGATGATGCCTTATCTTTCTATAATTTTAACGAAGATGCTTTTCTATAGCATCAGGACTTGCAATATAAGTGTTTTGGTTTTTTTTTATTTACAGCATGAACATAGGATATCGTTCTGGTAAAAATAAGGGTGCCAATTTTAAGCCACAGTTGTTATGGTTATTTTACTACAAATTAAAAATAAACCATTGTTTTGTTTTGTATATAGCCACAATACTAGAATAGCTATCAAGTTCTTATCTATATGTGACTAATCAGAATTAACAAAAAGGAGTGATCTGATGTCTTTGTATCTCTCCTGATTCCTAGCTGGGGAATCTGAGTGTTTCATCATTTGTAAAACTGCTAATTGTGATATGTAACCTATTGCTTAAATCAGCCTCCATACCAGATGACTGGAGGATAGATAATGTGACACCAGTTTTTCAAAAAGTCTCCAGAGATGATCTTGACAGTTTCAGATCAGTAAGCCTAAATGCAGTCTGAGGCAAATTATTTGAAATGATGGCAAAGAGCAAAATTATCAGACATATAGATGAATATGATATGTTCAGGAAGCGTCAACACAATTTTTGTAAAGGGAAATCATGCCTCACCAATCTATTAGAATTCTTTGAGAGGCTCCACAGCTATGTGGACAAAGGTAATTCAGTGGATATAGTGTACTTGGACTTTTAGAAAGTCTTTGACAAGGTGTCTCACCAAAGGCTCTTAAGAAAGTAAGTTGTCATCGGATAAGAGGGAAGGTCCTCCCATGGGTCAGTAATGGGTTAAAAGATGGGGGTGGGGACGAGTACGAATAAATGGTCAGTTTTCACAGTGGAATGAGTTAAGTAGCAGGTCTCCCAAGGATCTGTACCAGAACCTATGCTAAATGATCTGGAAAAAAGGAGAAAATATTGAGGTGGCAAAGTCCGCAGACAATACAAAATTACTCAATATAGTTAAGTCCAAAGCAAACTGTGAAGAGTTACAAAGGGGTCTCACAAAACTGGGTGACAAGGCAACAAAATGGCAGATGAAACTCAGTGTTAATAAGTACAAAGCATTGGGATTATGTTTTCCAACATGCAGCTATACATTGCTAAATTAACTGTTACCTGTAAAGAAAGAGATCTTGGAGTTATTGTGGATAGTTCTTTGAAAACACCTGTTAAATATGCAGCCAAGGGTAAAAAAAGCTAACAGATTGTTAAGAACCAATAGGCTAGAGAGAGATAATAAGATAAAAAATCTCATAATGTCACTATATAAATCCATGATAAAACGCACACTCTGAAAACTGTAAGCAGTTCTGGGTGCCCCCGCTCAAAACAGATATATTTGAATTGGAAAAACGTACAGAGGAAGCCAGCAAAAACTATTAGGGTTATGGAACAGCTTCCATATGATGAGAGATTAAAAAGACTGGAATGTTCAGCCAGGAAAGGAGAAGACTAGGGGGAGATATGATGGAGGTCTATAAAATCATGAATGTGTGGAGAATGTGAATAATGAAGTATTATTTATCCCTTTGCATAACACACAAATAAGGGGGTCATCTAATGAAATGAATAGGCAGCAGGTTTAAAACAATCATAAGGAAGTGCTTCTTCACAAGCAGCACAGAGTCCTGTGGCACCTTATAGACTAGCAGACATATTGAAGCGTGAGCTTTCGTGGGTGAATACCCACTTTGTCGGATGCATGTAGTGGAAATTTCCAGAGGCAGGTATATATATGAAAGCAAGAATCAGGCTAAAGATAACAAAAGGTTAGTTTGAATGAACTAACCTCGTTATCTCTAGCCTGATTCTTGCTTGCATATATATACCTGCCTCTGGAAATTTCCACTACATGCATCCGATGAAGTGGGTATTCATCCACGAAAGCTCACGCTCCAATACGTCTGTTAGCCTATAAGGTGCCACAGGACTCTTTGCTGCTTTTACAGATCCAGACTAACACGGCTACCCCTCTGATACTTCTTCACACAACCCACAACCAATCTGTGGAACTCATTGCCAAGGGCTGTGGTGAAGGCCAGAAATATAACTTAGTTCAACGCATAATTAGGTAAGTCCATGGAGGATAGGTCTGTCAAAGGCTATTAGACAATATGGTTAGGGAGACAACCCCATGCTTTGGCTGTCCTTAAACTTCTGACTGCCAGAAGTTATCCAACTGTGGGTGGATAACTCAATAATTGCCCCGGTCTGTTCACTGTCTCTGAAGCATCTGACACCAGCCATCATCATAAAACAGGATACTGGGCCAGATGGACCATTGGTCTGACCTAATATTGCCTTTCTTATGTTATTATCATGACACCTTGCCTATATTAGAATCACATTCTGACAACTATTAATATTCTGTGCTCCTTGGGGCAAATAGAATCTTTCTGAAGGTTTGGTTAAAGGCTACTGATGTCTGAAAAAGACCTAGTTCTTCCCACTTTACACACATTGTCTAGTGCCTTACCATGCAAGTAATCCCTTTGAAATGAATGGGACTATTGGTAAACATTTGTTGAAGGGGGTAGGAGAACTAGCCCCAACAGTTAACCATTTTGTAACAGAATGTATTTTTCTTGCCTTTTTTGGTAAAATAAGGATATTCAATATATTTTTCCCTTTCATATTGCAGTGACCTTTTTATTACAGTAGTACAAGTTAACATTTGAACTTTAAAGTTTATTGTCAGGATTTTGTCAGTTTGTTTCTATCTTACATGTATTTTGTCTATTAGTGAGTCATTCCTAGCATATTATCTAAACTCCTATTGACTTCACTGGGAATCTGATGTGTGAAATTAATGTCAGATCAAGATCAGATTTTGATTTAAAATTAGGGAAGACTGAAGTGAGTGGGATAAAGTTTTTAATCCCATACAAACAAGTATCCACCACTTGAGCTGAAGCTTTTCAGCTTTAAAGTTTTTCCCCTCTCCCAAGTCACGTAGGCATAGGACTGGGAATGGACCTCCCGGGTCATTAAGTCCCATCTTCTGACACCCCAGGTAATGCCATCATATAATCATGTTTAAAAACTTATGAAGAGTCTTCTTAAAATTAGTTAGATCATTTCCCCCTCTACTCATTTTGGATGACTTTTCTAGATTCTCACTCCTCCTTTTAATTTCCAGCATAAGTTTATTCATGACCAGTTCACATAAATTTGTTTTTGTGCAAACATTGTCCATTAGCTAAAATAGCTCTTCTCCCTCTCTCTTATTTTTATAGAGAACAATCATATCCCACATTAGCCTTTGTTTTGCTAGGCTAAACAAGCCAAAATCTTTTAGTTTGGTCATCCTAGTAGCCCTTCGCTACATAGCCAAGTTTGAATTTACCTGTCGTGAACCTGGGTGACCAGAATTGTACACAATATTATAGATAAGATGTTACTAGGACTGTGTACAATGGCATTAATACTGTTTTATCTCTAGTGGAAATACTTCACCTGCTATATTCTAGGATCACATTTGCCTTTTCATGGCTGAATCACATTGTGATCAATAAACAAACTCCAGTCTTTCTCCTCCTCTGTTGTTTCCAATTCATGACTCTAAGCTTTATGGCAGACTTTCTTATTAGTCTTTGAGTGCATCATCTTGCAAGTCACATTACTGCAATTTAGATTACTTCAGGTTATGTTCAGAGTAACTCTGGTCTAGCAGGAAAGACAAATGAAAGGACAAAGGACAGCGATAGGCAAAAAAGACAGATTGAGAAAAGGATGAAGAAGGGAAGATGGATGGAAAGTAGTTTTTGAGGGAAGGATTGAAAAGTTTTGAGTACACATATATTTACTATTGTGAAATCATTTATTCCTGTGCAAAGCAGATGAATAACTACAAAAGAAACAAAGCAGTGAAGAATCTGGATATTTTTGACTGGTCAGGATTTCTCTTGCTTCTCTCCACTCCCGAGCTAGAGAGTCAGTAATCTTACTTATTGTGACAAGGAAACTTAAAGGATATCATATACCAGTAGAACCAACCAGCAGCCCTGTAAAGCATACACTAAAAATGTTACTAGAACAAATTAGCATCACTAGAGACAAAGTTCCGTATATTATCCCCAAAGTTAATGTTCTTATTCAATCCATAATTTCCTTTTATATGCTTTGAATTATGTTAACAAAGCTGCATTATTTAATTTATTTAATTTGTTTATTTATTTAATAAGATTTTTATAAAAACAATGATGTATATATTACCCAGGGTTTTTTTTCTCAACCCAAGCTCTTTACTCTTTGTCAGGAAATAAATTAACGGGGACACAGCATATCCAGCTGATAGATTGTTGGTGCAAGCAGCACAAAACAAGAGCACTTTCACATACGACTTCCACTTTATTTAGTCTCAAGGGCAAACACACATAAGCAACAGGTTAGAGCCCCTCAGACAAATAGTTACCTCCAAAGTCCGAAGAGGTTGTCAGGTGATTCAGCAACAGATCTGAATGCATGACCACGTTCCGGGCAAAAGGTAAGTTTTCCCAAGGCCCCCAATCTTGTGGAATTGAAGTGAATGGCATTGGAACCTGCTGTACTGAGACTCAGCACTACCTGAGTTTGGACTAGTTGCTGTAGGAGCTGAGCAGCATTGCGACCCCAAGCACCAGATTGTAATGCCACTCACGCCAATTTTGCTCAGTCACCTCCCCTGTTCCCTGTCATGAAAGAGGGGCAGCCAAGACAAACCCAAATGGTTCTGAGACCCTGTATGCCAGCCCATAACACCCAGAGTGATGAGCCCTGCCCATCTCTGTGTGATAGAAGCTGTCCTGCTGTAAGGAGAGTGCAGAATGGCCTTACTCTCTTTCCCAGGCACCAGTTTCAGGAATATTCATGGAACAGAATATTGGTATAATGGTCACATAATGAAAGTCTTGAACTCAAGTGTGAACATACTCAACAGAAACTAGACTTCAAGAGTTCTGCTTATCCACTGAAGGAACATAGTTAGCCAACAGACACATTTGAGAATAGGCCATTTCCACCTTAATTGAATTGGCCTCATTACCACTGACTCCTCACTTGATAAGGCAACTCCCATCTTTCATGTGCTGTAATATTTATACTGTTTACTGTATTTTTCACTCCATGCATCTGATGAAGTAGTTTTTAGCCCACGAAAGCTTATGTCCAAATAAATTTGTTAGTCTCTAAGGTGCCACAAGGACTCCTCGTTGTTTTAGTAAAGTAAGGAATCATTAACTCTTAATAGTAACTTGGTAGATGTGAATTGAAGATTCTGTATACCTTGTACTCCAATTAATGCAAATCCCCACAAGTGGTATTAGTTAGATGTGAAATGAATGAACAGTGTAGTAAAACTGAATTGGATAATGTCTGCTTAGAGTCCTATTTGTTATATTTTGTACAAATAACATTCTAAACAAGAAATCTAGGATGTTGATAAGAAAATAAGAAAGAAAATAACCATGGGCACAGAATCCTGGGTGTGAATCTGTGAATAAAAAAAAAGGCAAATTCATATCCACTGTCTCTTTTATTGACTTTGGCACTCAGTGGTGGCATTACTACTCTAACAATTGTTTTTTTTTATAAAGTGATCTAGCAACTTTTTTGCACTCTCTAATGCTCTTTGGAGCATGCATCCCTTGTGAATAACAGAAACATATGGAAGAGATCATTTAGATTATCATATCCCTTTCCTTAACAAAGAATTGTTCCCTTTAGCATATATTCTAGGATAATTATCCAGTCTCGTTGTAAGTGCATTAAAGAAAAAAAATGAAGCAGACAGAGCAGAAGATGAAGATGGAGGATATATATGCTTCATATTTTTCTGGAATTAAAAAAAAGAATTCCCCTCTCACCCCTATGGGTGGTATGTGTCTTTCTCAACTTCGGGTCCTCTACCAGAGGCCTGGGAGTTTGAGGGTTCTGCGCAGTATCTTAGCTATTCCTAGCACTGCACTCTTCTGGACAGAGAGCTCTGATGTTCCTGGGATCTGTTGGAGCCACTCACCCAGCTTAGGAGTCACAGCCCCGAGTGCTCCTACCACCACTGGGACCACTTTGGCCTTCACTTTCCACATCCTCTCTAGTTCCTCTTTCAGGCCCTGGTACTTCTCCAGCTTCTCATATTCCTTCTTCCTGATGTTGCTGTCACTTGGCATCGCTATATCTATCACCCATTGCTGTCTTCTGGTCCTTGTCTATTACCATGATGTCTGGTTGATTGGCCAGTTACCTGCGTGGTCCGTCTGGATTTGGAAGTCCCACAGAATCTTAGCCTGCTATTCTCCACAACCTTGTGTGGAATCTCCCATCTGGTCTTGGAGGGTCTAGCCCGTACGCTGTGCAGATGTTCCTGTACACAATGCCTACCACTTGGTTGTGCCGTTCAGTGTATGCTGTTCTGCCTGCATTTACATCCTGCCACTAGGTGTTGACTGTCTCTGAGGCCTCTCTGCACAGTCTGGATCTTGGGTCCTCTCTAGTGTGGTAGACCCCGCTTCAATGGATCTAGTGCTCATGCCTGTTCCTGTGCTGCTATGATCAGTGCCTCAGTGCTGTCTTTTAGTCCAGCCCTTTCCAGCCACTGGTAGGATTCCCAATGTCACCCACCTCAGCTTTCGTCTATGGTCACACCATGCAGGGTCTTGTCTTGCCATGGCACTTCTTCTGTTTGGTCTTCCTCCCATGTCTGCTGCTGCCTCAGGCATTCTCTAAGCACCTCATCTTGGGGGCCATCTTACTGATGTACTCCTGGATATTCCGGGTTTCATCCAGGACAGTGGCTTGGAACGCTCACAAGCCCCGCCGCCTTCTTTCCGGCTGGTATACAGTCTCTGGGTGATGGACTTGGGGGAAACCTCTGTGCATTGTGAGGAGCTTCCGGGTCTTCACATCAGCAGCCCTCCATGTCCTCTTGGCCAGCTCACTATACCAGCAGGGTATCTGATGACCGGCAGGGCCTATCTGTTAATGGCGTGGATCTTGTTCTTCCCACTGAGCTGGCTCTCTCAGGACCTGTCTTATCCTTTGGTGATACTTGGATTTGCTGTCTTCCTTGCTCCTCATCTGGTTTCCAGTGACTGTGGACCGCCAAGGTACTTGTAGCTGGTCTGTATGTCTGCTATGTGCCCACTGGTAGTCCACCCATCAGTCTTGACTACCTTCCCTCTCTTCCATCATTCACTCATCCGGCCACACTTCTCCAGTCCGAATGACATCCCGCTATCCTCACTGTAGATCCGCGTCAGGTGGATTAGCGAGTCGATGTCTCATTCATTCTTAGCATACAGCTTGATGTCATCCATGTAGAGGAGGTGGCTGATGGTAGTTCCACTCCTGAACCTGTACCCGTATCCAGTCCTTGTGATTATCTGGCTGAGGGGTTTAAGCCTATGCAGAACAGCAGCGGGGACAGTGCATCACCTTGGTATATGCCGCACTTGATGGCCACTTGTGCAAGCTGCCTTGAGTTGACTTCCAGTGTTGTCTTCCATAGTCCCATTGAGTTCTTGAGGAAGGTCTTAGTGTCCTGTTGACTTGTATAGCGCCAGACATTCACAGATCCACGTGTGCGGCACTGAGTCATAGGCTTTCCTGTAATCAATCCAGGCTGTACTCAGATTGGTCTGTCTAGACCTTGAGTCTTGGGCGACTGCTCTATCTATGAGCAACTGGTGTTTTGAGCCTCTGGTGTTGTTCCCAATGCCCTTCTGAGCCTGTGCTCATGTACTGGCCCATATGGTCCTGTAGCTTGGCGGCTATGATGCCTGATAGGACTTTCCATGTTGTGGGGAGGCAGGTTATTGGTCGGTAGTGTTGGACGGGTTCTGTTCCTTGCAGGGGTCTTTCGTGATCAGCACTGTCCTTCCTGTGTTAGCCAGTTTGGGTGGGAGCCTGCTGCTAGCAGCTGGTTCATCTGTGCTGCTGGCGTTCATGCACTGCTGTTAGTTTCTTTAGCCAGTAGGTGTGGATCATGTCTGGTCCAGGTGCTGTCCAGCTCTTCATGTTCTTGACCCGCTGCTGGACGTCTTCTACTGTGATGGTTGACTGGTTTCTGTTCTGGGAGATTGCTGTGCTCTGTTCTCAGGTCCTGCAGCCACTTTGCACTGGTGTTATGAGTCTTCTCTTTCTCCCATATGTTCTTTCAGTACTGTTCAGTTTTTCTGCTGCTGGTGGCTCTGCTGTTATTGTGTTGTTGAACTGCAGCTGGGAGTACTCCCTTGGATGGTTCTTTGAGAAGAGGGCATTTACTTTTTGGGCCTCTGCTTCTCTAGTGTATCTCCTTAGCCTGGTAGCCAGTGCTGTGAGCCTTTGTTTAGCAGTCTCTAGGGCTTAGATAGAGTCAGGCCCTTGTATTTTTTCAGTAGCCGAGTCTTATCCTTAATCTCTACACCCTTCTGTAGTTCCACCAGCTGACTAACTTCTCTCCGAGTTGCCTTGATCTTATCCTCAAACTCATTTTCCAGGGTGGGTACATACTGTTGTTCTTCTTGATCGTGTAGCCAAGCATCTCCAGGATTACAGAGGTTGTAGCGTATACTAGTTCATTGGTTTGAGTTATGGTGGTAGTAGGGATTGTCATGAGGGCTCTATTGGCATCTTCTAACATACTATCTGATGGTACTTCTCCACTGAGCCTTGGTAATCGGTCTCGAGGATTGACTGTAGCTAGTTTCTTCCTGATCTTATGCCTCAATATCAGCTGCTGTGCTCTGCAATGGAGGGGTGGCAGTGAAGTTTCAGCTTCAGGTGTGGGCTGCACATCCACTTGTTCTTCCAGGTCTTCTTGAGTCTGGGATGTAATGTGGGTTGGTCTATCTCAAGCTGTGAGAGCAGCTTCCTCTTTACTATGTTGAAGCGTTGGGTAACTAGCTATTTCTCAGTAAGTGTGGCTGTAGGTCTTTTGTCCATCCATAGTCCCCTCATACTTTTCATATATCCCCTCTCAGTAGGTCTACTGTGGTAGTAGCATTCCATCAATTCCAGGTTATATATGCAATGGGCAGGAAGTATGTCATATATATATAGATATATATATATAGATATTTTCTTGAATGCACTTACAATATATATAATCCATCATAAAATGTATGTCTGAATGATTATGTTCTTTTACGTATGGGACAGGATGAGTGACGATATTGGTTAGATGAGAGAAGCTGAGGAATCCCATTTGATGTCAACTGAAGGCAATCAAAATACAATGAATTCTTAACAGACTACAATGGCTTAGGGCAATTTGAAGTAACAAAGAAAGCATCTATGAGGACGTGTTGGTTGTTTAGACAAAGGTGGAAACACAAAACTTTTACAGGTTTTATTTTACAACTTGAGTGGCACTGACATTCCTTGCTGCAGAAAGACCAAGTAGTTTATAATACTCACCTGAACAGGCACTTGATGAATTAATTACTTAGGGAAGATTTTAAAAGGCTTCTTGATGATTCAAATTAATGTCTTGGGCATGCAAAAATCATATAGTGACAAACCTTATTTCAGTGTGTCTCAGAGAGAGCTATTTTTCCATCTATGGTACTTAGAATAGAAATAAATTACCTAAAATATTTCATATTTTCTTAAATTAAAAATAATCAGATTAAATTAAGCACATGCAAGTCAGAGAGTTTGGTGAAATCAAGGGGAATATGAGTCTTGATCTACTTACGTCAAAATGTCCCGTTAAGGGAATATATTATTTTTATTATAGTTGTATCTGATACTCTTCTGTCCCCTATACAATTTGTTGGGCACCTGAGTTTATCAACTCTACACTGAGGACTCCCAATACACTTTTCTTTGGACCTATCTAATATATTTCACCATCTTTCAGGCATCTCAACTAGCTGAAACTGAAGAAAGGAAATACACAGTTTTTATTTTTACTTTACTCTGTTTGTTTACTCAGTTTGTTTACCTTCAGAGTCCACAGGTTTGGCCGATCGCAGCTCCCACTGGCTGCGGTTCGCCATTCCAGGAGAATGGGGGCTGTGGGAAGCGGTGTGGGATGAGGGATGTCCTGGCCGCCACTTCCCGCAGTCCCCATTGGCCGGGAACAGTGAACTGCGGCCAGTGAGAGCTGTGATCAACCGAACCTGCAGACACTGCACGTAAGCAAACCATCCCGGCCAGCCAGCAGATCTCCCTGATGGGCTGTGTGCCAAAGGTTGATGATCTCTGATCTAAACCATGGTAAAAGATAAAGTGGCCCCGGTTCTCATCTCATACTGTGCACCAAAGGTTGCCATTTCCTGGTTTAGATAATGGCATAAGTTCACAAATTTTATAAGCTTGTGAGCAATACCAAGCTGGAAGGAGTTGCAAGTGCTTTGGAGGATAGGATTAAAATTCAAAGTGATTTGGACAAACTGGAGAAATGTTCTGAGGTAAATAAGATGAAATTGAGTAAGGTCAAATGCAAAGTACTTAGGAACTTAAGCTCTAGAACTATGTGTGGGGTGCTGCAGCATCCCCAGGTGTTATGTGGGGTCCCAGCTGCCAGCCCCATGACAGGGACTCCACTCCTGGCCCATTGCCCACCCCCAGCTGTGGCCCCCGCCTTGGCCCCCTTACCCTTGTGTGAGGGTCCCCACCTCCCAGAGATACAGCTCTGCTCTCGGTCCTAGCTTGGGGGTGGGGGGTGGACAAGGGTAAGGGGGCTGGCTTTCATCATCTTCACTATTAAAAGTGTTCCAGAGCCATTGCTTAGAAAGGAACAATCATACAAAATGGGAAATGACTGCCTATGAAGGAGTACAGTGGAAAGGGATCTGGGGGTCATAGTTGATCAAAAGCTAAATATGAGTCAATAGTGTAACACTATTGCAAAAAAGCAAACATCATTCTGGGATGTATTAGCAGGAGTGTTGTAATCAAGACAAAAATGTAATTCTTATGCTCTACTCCATGCTGATAAGGCCTTGAATGGAGTATTGTGTCCAGTTCTGGGTGCCACATTTCAGGAAAGATATGGACAAATTGGAGAAAGTCCAGAGGAGAGGAAAAAATTATAAAAGTTCTAGAAAATAGAGGAATAAATGAAAAAAAAAGAGTTGTTTAGTCAGGAAAAGAAAAGATTGAGGGGTGAACATGGTATTATTTTTCAAGTACATAAAATTTGTTACAAGGAGGAGGGCAAAAAATTGTTCTCGTTAACTTCTGAAGATGGGACAAGAAACAATGGAATTAAATTGCAGCACAGGAGGTTTAGGTTGAACATTAGGAAAAACTTCCTAATTGTCAGGGTAAGCACTGGAACAAATTGCCTAGGGACATTGTGTAATCTCCATCATTGGAGGTTTTTAAGAACAGGTTAGACAAACACTTGTCAGGAGTATTCTAGTTATGATGTCATTCTGCCTGGTGTGCAGGGGACTGATCTAGATGGCCTTCTGAGGTCCCTTCCAGTCCTACTCTTCGATGATTCTATGCATAATACTTGGTTTTAATTGTATCTTGTAGTCTCTGCATACAATCTGACTTTACAATGGCCTTTCCATAAAAACCTGACAAAAAGCGCCCATGAGTAGGCTGTTTGGCTTGGCCCAGCTAATATTCTCCCCATAGGCCTAATTAAACCATTTCACTGTGATGAATCTATAGTTTAAAATATAGACACAAGCTTTTTAGAGGGAAAAGTATCTTATCTGCTTGCCACCATCATAGATCTTAACTTATAGGCTTCTTCCCCAGAGTAATAGGGATAAACCACTAGCTGAAGAACATAATACTTTTAGTCCTGCTAAAAACCATGGTTTTGTTTCATTTTTTTTTGTTTTTTCTCTTCTTATCCTGAATTAGCTATTTTAAAAGCTTCAAATATATATAATATGAACCTCACTCATCAACAATATTAAGTATTATGGTGAAAAAGTAATTTTTCATTGAAAAAGTTGTCACTTTCACAATTATAGTGAATATCTTGAAAATGTGATTGATAAAGGTTCAAAAACAGAAGGCAAATAAAAGTTCTATAATGTATTTTTTTTTAAGTCTAATTGGACAAGATCCTCTGGACCCCTTGTACTAAGCAGAAAGGCTGAGATGACAGAAAGGGTCCTACTATCCACTGTTCTTTTGGGGGGAGGATTCTCTGTCACAGAAATTAAGACAGCCATAAAGCAGCCTTCTGAGGACCCCCTTGGAAGCCCTGCCATAAGGAGTATATCAAGCATGGGCAAATAGCACATAGTGCTGCCAAGATCCTGGCAGCACTGCAGTACATAGACAGCCAGGGACAAGCCCCCATTGCTGTATAAAATAGAGGCCTTTGAGCAGACCAAAACTGGGACAACTTAAAGTGACCTTAGTCCCAGCCTCCCCTGGTCTGTGAGTTGTGTCTCTCAGAAGCACAGCACAGTGTTATATCCTCGTGGGCAGCAGTTTTAGGAAGAAATAACTGGAGACACAGAGAGCTGTAAACCTTGCAACCAGCCATTTAATGCTGAACTAACAAGAACCAGCCAAAACTGGCTGGGCTATCCCCTAATAATTTAACTCAGTAGCCATAGCAACAACAAGATGCTATTACCACGACAATCAAAAACACGAAGTATTCCTCCCACTTAAATAAGTATATCCCCTAAATGAAACAAACACTAAACTAGAGAAGGAGGGTAGACTGCCTCCATTCCCGGCTAAACCCCATGGATTTTTTTGCCCTGTAACTAGGGGTTCGCCCTAGCTAAAGATCCAGCCACTGAAGAGGCCTTCTGTCTCTAGATGGATTACGGCAGACTTCTGGTGTTGTAGCACCTGAAAGTGTCTTGGGTATGGGCCTGACAATGGGCTGAGGGTTAGTAGGGTGAATGGGTGAAGATGTGGTATCAGCTCATTCCAGGCAGAGGGGTATCTCTGCAACCAGCAGTAATGGAGGGGAAAAGTCAGGAACAGGTGACTCTTGATTCGGTGTCTCGTCGGAAATGGTGAAGTCAGACAACTCAACTGAAGATTTGTCCTGAGGACTGGTATGACCTGGCAGCAGCTGATCTACATGTCGCCTGCCGGGTGAGATCCTCTGCAGTCTGGACTGTGTAGAAAACATGTCCTGTTTGAGTGATGACAGTGGCAGGGATCCATTTAGCTCCAGAAGTATAATTCTGAGCCAAAACCGACTGTCCCAGGATAAAGGTTCAGTCTTTTGCTCTGGGTGCAGTCCTGATGACTTGATCTTGCTGCTGACATTGCACAATTTGTCGGGGTTCAGAAGGTTTCAGCAGATTAAAGCAAGTGCTCAGCTGTTGTCCCATCATTAGAAAGGCCGGGGATGCCTTGGTCGTAGCATGAGTTGTGTTTCTGTAGGATACTAAGACGGTGTGTAGACATTTTTGAATGGATAATTGTCCCCTTGCCAATATCAAAGCTTGTTTCATTGTCTGCACAAGTCTTTCAGCTAATCCATTGGTGGATGGACGATATGGTGCTGATGTGATGTGGTGTATCCCATTTGCCTTCATAAAATTTTGAAACTCCTGAGAGACAAATTGCAGTTTGCTGTTGCTCACAAGTTATTCTGGCAGACCAAAACAACTAAAGAGTCCCCGTAGTTTTTGGATAGTACTCTCTGCAGTAGTGGACTCCATTATAGAGACTTCTGGCCATTTAGAATGGACATTGACCACCACCGAGAACATACTTCCTTCAAGGGGGCCAGCAAAGTCAACATGAATATGTTGCTTCAGGTTTTCAGGCCAGTCCCATGGGGTGTAGGGGTGCCCACTGGGGTGTATTCCTCACACCCTGACATGACATACAAGCTTTTGCCTTCTCTTCAATAGCATTGTCCCATCTCGGGCACCAAAAATAGCTTTGTGCAATTTCCTTCATGCACACTATTCCACAGTGACCAGAATGTAGCTATTCTAACATCTGTGATCTCAGTGGTAGTGGGATAATGGCACGTCTTCCCCACAACAAACAACCAGATTGGATCAAAAACTCCATGCTCCTGGACATGTAGGTAACAAGGTCGGGTGAGACCAGAGAGGTCCATCAAGATGTTCCATGCGTCACCAGATCCATAACTTGGGACAATACTGGGTCAACTCGAGTTGCTTTCTTTATGTGAGTAGTGGTGAGGGTGTATCGTCTACCTGTTAAAAGTATAAGATTTGCTTCTGTGCAATATCTTGACATTTGACTGGCAAAGGCAGCCTTGAGAGACCATCCGCATTGCCATGCAGTGGATTTCCGATATTTAACTCCATATGTGTGCACAGAAAGCAACAATGCCCAGTGTTGCAAACAACTAGCAGCTAATGGGGAATACCTGTGTGGGGTGCAAAAATTGAAGTCAGTGGTTGATGGTCTGTTAGAAGAGAAAACTTCTGTCTGAACAGGTACTGATGAAACGTCTGAATTCCAAAAATAATTTGCAATGCCTCACGTTTGATTTGGGCATAGTTAGTTTCTGTTTTGCGTAGAGTGCATGAAGCAAAAGCAATAGGTCTCTCTTCTCCCGAAGGCATAATATGTGACACAACTGTACCCACTCCTTAAGGGGATGCATCTCAGGTCAACTGTAGGAGTAAGGATGGATCAAAGTGTGTTAGAACTTCAGAATTTAGCAATGCATCCTTAGCTTTATTAAATGCAACATCACAAGCTTCAGTCCACTTTCAGGCCTTGTTCTACCCAAGGAGTTTGTGAAGTAGTTTTAGCAGTGTGTCTAACTGTGAGATGAACTTTCCATAATAGTTCAATAGTCCTAGAAATGAGCAAAGCTGGCTAACATTTTGAGGAGGGGAGCTCCACAATAGCTTTAACTTTTGCAGGAGCCTTACAAAGACCTGTAGCATCAATGATGTGTCCCAAATATTTAACAGAGGACTGGAAGAATTCACACTTGTGTTTGCAGACTCATAGGCCATGCTCTTCCAGTCTTTGCAGGACAGCCTCTAACTTCTTTAAGTGATCCTTCTCATTCCTTCTAGTGACCAGGATGTTGTCCAGATAGCACTAGACTCCTGGCAAGACACATAAGATCTAGTCCATAGCCCTCTGGAACAGGGCGGGAACAGACATTATTCCAAAGGGTAGGCGACAGTATTGATAAAGCCCCTTATGCATCACAATAGTCAACAGCTTTTGGGACTTTTCATCAATGTGCATCTCTAAATACGCTTGACTCAGATCGATCTTACTGAACTTTTGTCCCCCAGCCAGACCTGCGTAGAGGTCATTGATGTGGGGAAGTGGGTATTGCTCTGCACACAACACTGGGTTGGCAGTGACTTTAAAATCACCACAAATCCAGAGGGAGCCACCTTTCTTCACTATTGCAACAATAGGAGTTGCCCATGTGCTATGGCTAACTGGTATTAGGACTCCATTTGTGACCAAGGGCTCCAGGTCCACTTCAACCTTCAGCCTGATGGCATATGGCTCAGTTCTGGCTTTTAGATATTCTGCTTGACTGTCAGGTTTAATGTTCAATGTCACAGTGATTCCCTTCATACTTCCCAGATCCTCTCCAAAAACAGCAGCATGTTTCCTTAGTATATCAAGAAGACTGGGTTCTTCTTTAGTCACTTGGTGCACTTCTACCCAGTTCAGCTGGATCTTCCTAAGCCAAGCCCAACCCATTAAGGCTGGGTAAATACCTCTCATCACAAACAGTGGCAATTTAGAAGCCTGTCCATTGAGCTCTACCTTAACATCAGTAGTGCCCAACATGGGCATAGCTTCTCCTGTATATATCTTCAGAATTGTTTTTGTTGCATTAAGTGGAAGATGCTGTAGCTTTTATTTGTACACAGTCTCAGAGACCAGCGAGATGGCTGCACCAATGTCCAGCTCCATGCACATAGGTTTGCCGTCCAACCACACGGTTACCCAGTATTCATGTGAACCCACTGCCAAAGACAAAATGTGGAGTGGCTCTTCTTATGATGAGGTGTCTGCTTGGTCATCCTGGGTCTGCTCTAGAGTATGCAGATTTCCCTTTTTGGTTGGCCAGATCACAGGTCTTTTTTTTGTTTGTTTACAGGCACACTCAGTGTGTCCCTTTTTGCCACAGTGTCGACACACCAGGTCCTTACACCAGCATTCTGATGCCTGGTGACCTGGCTTACCACAGCAGTAACATTCCTGACTCCCCACAGTTTTATGGTAGGTTCTTGTGACACCTTGTGCACCCTAGGGGATTGCGTCTCCTTTGTTGCCAGTTCCAATGTCAGCAGCCTTCTGCAAGGTAAGTTAAGCCTCTGTCAATAAGCACTTCCATATAGCTTCACTGTGCAGGCCACACACTAATCTGTCATGTAGGCATCATTTAGTATCTCCTTAAATTCACGGTATTCTGCAAGCTTTCAAAGTTGCTACAAATTGTACAGAAAAATGAGGCCCAACAATTTCCACAACGTCACTGTAAGATTTGGTCTCTGGCTTAACAGGGTGTAGTAAGCTGCGTAGCAGGGAGTAGGTTTTAGCCCCTAAAGTACTTAAGAATATTGGCACCTTCTTCACTTCTATAATGTCATTTGCAATAACAAAAAGCTCAAAACGCTCAGTATATACATGCCATTGCGCTATAGTCTCCTCTAGAGGTTTCGTTGACCCTGTATGTATATGGTTTTAGTTTCAGTTTGCACAGTCAGTGCAAACAAGCCAGTTCTCACCCCCTTCTAGCAGCAAAAAGGTGTTTTGAGTTGTTTTTTTTTGGTACCTTGACTTCTACTTCCTTCTGTTGCTGGGGCAGCACAGACATTCCACCCTCATCGCCACGTTGTTATATCCCTGGGGTCAGCAGTTTTAGGAAGAAATCACTGGAGACACAGAGAGTTGTAAACCTTGCAACCAGCCATATATTGCCACACACTGATCTAACAAGAACCAGCCAAAACTGGCTGGGATAGCCCGTAATAATCTAACTCAGTTGCCATAGCAAAAACAAGATTCTATTACCACGACAACCAAATATACAACACACAGAATCTCACCCATGATTATTGAATCATGCTTGCGGGAGCAGGGGGCGGGGACATGATTTTTCAGCTGGCAATATCAGTTGCATCAAATGAATGTAGCAATTAGAAATAAGGCACAGGAGAAACAAAAATTATGGTATATTGTCCTTGTCAATTGACTGCACTGTGGGACATGTTGCCAATCCAAAATCTTTCAAACAAGAACTGTAGCTATTCTTATGTATTTACTATTCCAACTTTAATTTTTTTACTTAAGTTATAAATTTAAATACAATGTGATTATATTAAAATATATGTATTTAAGTTGTTTAGTAGCAGGACCTGTCACAAGACAGTAATGGCTCTGGCTTTCAAAGAGATCTGTATCACTCATTTGTTTCCTGTTTGCTATCATAATACTGTCACTGAAACAAAGTGATGATTGGTCTATTCTTGGGACATGTAAATCTAAACTTGGCCAAACACTAAAAGTTAGAGAACTAGTCCTTCATTGTTTTGGGCATGGAAATGGATAGGATGACCTAGTAAGTCTTTCCCATCTAACTTATGGCTTTCATAAATGCACACAAGTTCAGTCTCTTGCCTCACAAGAGCACTTCTATGTGTTAAACTTTTCAAGAATTTTCTCCTTTGAGATTAGATTTCTAATTCACCAACAAGTAGAACATTAATAGATATGAAAAGCTCAGGAAGAAGGAAAAACTGCTTCTTTTCCCGTAGTATGATGATCCAACAGTCTCCTAAAATCTATGGGAGAAATCCTACAGCCCCATTCAGATAACCTACCCCCACAGGGAGGGCCCTCCTCATTGGTCTTACTCATCCAGTGGAGGTCAGGCTGGTACAATATGTAGTACACTCTGGCTGCTTGGTTTCCCACTATTTGGGGACTGGACCTCAGTTCTTTGTAAAAGATAAAAAAAAGAAAGGAAGAAGAAATCTAATTAATGGCCAAGTTCTGCTCTGAATAATTATGTAAAATTATCACTGGACTTCCAGGGGAAATTATAAATCCATGGATAGTTAAATAGAAAATGTGCTAGTATGGCTAGAGGAATGTTGGGAATGAAAAGTGTGATACAAATTCAAATCAGAGTATTTTCCATTCAGGAAATTTACAGTGCTGCATAAATACAAGAAAAATGTTACTTTTCTAATGCTTCAGTGGAAGAATTAAATTAAAGAAACCATCCTGCATATTAAAATACTAGGGGGAAATCAAAGGTTACTTTATGGATATCAAGATTGGAATGGATTTTGGAAATCAGTATGCCCATCATTTTAGTGTCATTCTCCAGAAACTCTTCACAGCACACATTAGTCAGAAGTGATCTTAATATGCTCATATAAAAAAGAACATTTACGCCTCAAATGAGTTACTATTTAGGAATGAGCATGTAATAATCTCTATATATTATGAAACAAAGCACTTCTTTTAAAAAAGTGCCTCTCTCTATTTTTATCACTGTACAAAGTTAGCTTTCTTACCATGAAATGGTAACCAGTACGTATTGTATTATATGAGGGCTATCAAGTGATTAACAAAATATTCAAGATTAATCACACAATTTAAAAAATTAACTGTGATTAATCACGCAATTAATCGCACTGCTAAACAATAATTAAATATCATTTATTTAAATATTTTAGGATTTTTTTTACATTTTCAAATATATTGAAGTCAATTATAACACAGAATACAAAGTGTACAGTGCTCAGTTTATATTTATTTTTATTACAAGTATTTGCACTGTAAATAAACAAAAGAAATAGTATTTTTCAATTCACCTAATACAAGTACCGTCATGCAATCTCTATCATGAAAGTTGAACTCACAAATGTATAATTATGTACAAAAGCAATGTGTTCAAAAATAAAACAATGTACAATTTTAGAGCCTGCAAATCCACCCAGTCCTACTTCTGGTCTAGCCAATCACTCAGACAGACAAGTTTGTTTACATTTGCAGGAGATAATGCTGCCCGCTTTTTGTTTACAATGTCACCTGAAAGTGAGAACAGACATTCTCATGTCACTATTGTAGCTGGCATCACAATATATTTATGTTCTAGATGGGCTAAAGATTCATATATCCCTTCATGCTTCAACCACCAATCCAGGGGACACGCATCCATGCTGATGATGGGTTCTGCTCAAGAACAATATAAAGCAGTGCGGACTGATGCATGTTCATTTTCATCTGAGTCAGATGCTACCAGTAGGTTGATTTTTTGGGGGAGGGAGGGGATCGGGTTCTGAAGTTTCCACTTCAGAATGTTTCTCTTTCAAGACTTCTTAAAGCATGCTCC
The DNA here is from genome assembly GCF_003597395.2 of Chelonoidis abingdonii. NCBI lineage: Eukaryota > Metazoa > Chordata > Testudines > Testudinidae > Chelonoidis > Chelonoidis abingdonii. The sequence goes on along the minus strand of NC_133769.1, from coordinate 282,387,617 downwards.
ACATCTCATCCCTCTCAGTTTTTGGAAAACACTTCAGATTCTTAAATCTTGGGTGGAGTGTTGTAGTTATCTTTAGAAATCTCACATTGGTAACTTCTTTCTATTTTGTAAATCTGCCGCAAAAGTGTTCTTAAAATGAACAACTGGTGCTGGGTCATCATCCAAGACTGCTACAACATGAAATATATGGCAGAATGCAGATAAAACAGAGCATAGTGATCTTCAGAATAGACACTCTTCCTTGTATTTTCTCAATATCAACAATATCATCTTATTGTGCTAAGGTACTCTTCTCATTAGTTCAATACCAGCCATTCTTTTTAATCTCTTCCATGTGAACTGTTTACAGGATACATTCATCTTATGTTCTTTCCTCATTACCCTCTACCAACCACAGAGAACCACTGACTTGAGATTGTATCCATGTCTCCTTTGCATCCCATCATACTCTGCTAAGGAGCTATGGAAATAAGTTCAAGTCTAACTGTAGCCGTGTAAGTCTTTAGTTTCACTTTGTGCTAACAAGATCATGAATTGAATTTAAAGTAGTGGACTTATATGTGAACATTCCAACTAGAATCTCTTTTCTCAAAGAATTGTTGCAATATTGAACAAGCTACAGAGACAGTCAATTGAAATCAGTATAAAAGAGCTCTAGAGTGAGAATCATTTTGAGGGACAGAAACTCTCTAGCATCAGCAATATTTGCAGGTTTAGTTTTATTCCGTTGATATAATTTAAGTAAAAGTGTCCCAAGGTTAATTGAACAAAGGTTAACAGGCCATGTATGTATTAGTCTTTTCCTGTTACTATGGTCCTGTTTTTATACTTCTTGTCTCTGAAAAAAACAACAATCTTCATTCACACTTTCTACTTCTTCATTGTAAATTATAGTTTCTACTAGTGGTCTCTTCAAGATTCTGTTTCATTCTTACCTCACATCTCCTTTCTCTTGCTCCATGCAAAATTTCATTTCTGCTTTATTGTCCCATAATATTACTCACCAAATAGGAAAAACTTGTAAGGGCCAGGGAATATCTAGCTGAGTTTTCAATAACAGTACTTAATCCTAGAATAATATGAATAGTCCCATCAATAAGTTTCTCATATCTCCAGCTCCTTTTTGTATATAAAGGATCTCAGTGAGGAACTTGTTCTTCATTCATTTACATGTGTTTTTCCCCTTGCCTACCTCAACACAAAAGAAACAGCCAATCATAGTTTGATCCTGACCACATAAGGTTGAGCTCTGCTGTCAGTTACAGCAGTGAAATCCTAATGAATTCACTAAAGCTCATACCCTACATCTGACAATATAGAATCAGGCCATGATGTGGATGATTTCCAGCTGTTAATGAATGGTAGACAGCATCCATTCTCATCCTGATGAACTTCTGCAATATTTGACACTGCTGACCATGAGATACTGCGGTCCCACCTGAAAGAAATGGCATTTCCCTGGAATGTACTAAATAGTTTGAGACCTTCCTGGAGGGACACACTCAAAGAAGACTGATGAGAAATTGTACCTCCAACACCAGACTCCTCACTTGGAATCTCAGTTCTGTCTCTGGTCCTATCAAATGAACTGGTCAGTCAACATGGACTCAGATGACAGCAATATGATAATGACTCACAGCTCTACTTATACTTCGCCACATAAGGCCATACCTCTACCACGCAGATAACCCAGTGCTTTGAAAAAAAAATCAGTGCATGGATTGCAGCTGGTTGAAGCCAGACCCGAGGAAGAGGAAAGTTATGATGGACAAGCATTTTGAGAAGTTTTCAGCAATGATGTAGTTTCCTTTGGAGGAAAGGACACACCCACAATTTAGCCATTTCAATTTGTATTTTAAGAGTTCTTTTGAGTTCTTCACTAAGTTTTTGGCAGTAACAAAAAGTAATGCTTTATATTGTCTGTGGTTACCTTGGATATTTCCCCACTCTGGCAGTCAATGACTTGACCTTGGCTGCACATTGCTGTCTGAACAATGCAGTGTACCTAGAATTGAAACCATCAGCCCTTAGGAAACTTCAGATCCAGTGGAGAGTGCTATTGCACATATCCTCAGCAACACAAGCTACCATGAGCATATCAAACTACCCTCTGTTCTCTTCACTGACTTGCCATAAAATAGCAAGTCAAGTTCCAGGTATTGGGCCTTATCCTCAAGATGCTCAGTGGCCTAGGCTCAGGATATGGGATTGCCAAAAGGTTGAAGTCTATGGTTGACAACTCTACTTGGGCACACTGGAACTATCTATGACAAGAGTAAGGCTTGTGTGTGCCGGAGACAGAACAGTGTGTGGAGGAGACAGAACAGTTTGTGAAGCAGAAAGTGCCTTGGTTGATATGGTCAGAAAAGTGTGAGGGGAAGAGTCAGGTGAGGACAAGGGACTCATGCATAGCAAGCAGTGGAGCAGAAAGAGCAAAATATTTTACTTTGTTTAAAGAAGTAAATGATTTATAGGTTTATGGCTCTATCAGGAAGTTTAGATGACAGCATAAATCATGAACAGTCACAAGTTTTGTAAGCAGCATTGTGTATGTAGGAATCAGCTCATGACAAACCAGAAAGTTCTGCGTTATGGGATAAGTATTCCATGAAGGATATGATGATTTTGAAATCATACTGTCAAAATTTTACACTTATGAAAACATAACTTGGGAGAGGAGAAAGATTGTAGTACTCACAAACTGCAATGTAGAGCTAGTTGAACTATTTTCAAGAAAACTTTGTGGAAAGTTAAAGCAAAAAAAAAATCCAATAAATTTTAAAATTTCAACAAACAAATTCAGTTTTGATGAAAAACTGGAAATAAAAAAAAAATCAAGTGTTTAATTTAAAATCTATACAAAAGATCTCCCCACTAGCTGTACTGATGTTTTTTATTTATAGTTAGACATTTACTCAACATATGATAAATGAAATTCTGTGTTTGTGGCCCCAGTGAAACATGCAGTTAACATTAAGCAAGTTAGTGTTCCATTTGAAGTGAAGGGAAACTTTGAAGTGAAATGTCCACCTATTTCACAATCTTGTTTACCCATTCTTGGATAACCTGTGCAGGAAAGGAAGTTAAGGGTATGCCCATTCCCTTGGAAGGGGGAGCAGGACCCTGTGGATGCTTCTCCCCCGACCTCTCATGCTGCAATCCCAGGATACAGATGACCCATGTAGTCAAGTCCTTTCGCTTGTCTTAACAGATTTGTTGAACAAGAACACAGTTTGCTCAGAACCTCAGAATTACAAAATTAATTGCCCAGAAGGTAGCAATGAAAATGTCTGGGTCTTTCTTAGTGTTGAGGAGGTTTTTCTTTCAGTGTGTGTGTGAATTTCAGACAGCTCAAATCATTAACTAACACAACATAGACAATGTATGTTGATGGAAACATCTTCTATGTTTGTGTTACATAATAATAACTTCTAGTACCAGCATCAGGCACAGTAGTAGTAGAATTACTGTTTGACTGGGAACCCTATGTGCACAATTGCAACACTCACACTTAAGAAAAACTTGAATTTTCAATAGTTTTATGAACATTGTTAGCAGGGCCGGTGCAAGGATATTTTGCGCCCTAGGCAAAACTTCCATCTTGCGCCCCCCTCCCCAAATCAAATACATTATACACAATACACGGTCACAGAGTAACATGTTATAATTTAGAATTTATGTTTCCGCACTTTAAGTTTAGCAAATTTAGAAACAAGTTCCTCCAAGTCAATGCTGTGAGCAATGTCATGTTCTAGTGACAAGGTAGATAGCCCAACAAGTCTTTGTTGCAACATTGATGTT
>NC_133769.1:282330722-282381105 GCF_003597395.2 Chelonoidis abingdonii | reverse complement strand
TTTTTGGAAGAAAACCAAGAAGTTTTCTTTGTTGGGCCCGCAGAAGTGACGGGCCAAAGCCCTTTGAGAAAACATTGGTAGATGCAGGTGAACTTGCGGGAGGAAGTGGATGTATACCGGCACTTTTTTGACCCAGGATCCAATCCGTTATTAGAAAGAAGAGGAAAGCAGTTCCATATGAAGCCAGATGGGACGAACCTAATTTTATGATCCAAAAGAAAAATTCAAAGTGAACTTTTACTTTGCAGTCATTGACCACAGCAATTCCATTCGGTTGAAGAAAGATTTCACATTGATGCAGCAAATTAGTTCAGTATTTGGCTCATCATTGCGATGTTTTACAGTTTTGCAAAATAAAACACCAAAGCAAATTATGGAACATTGCTTGAATCTGGGAGAAAGCTTTTGCAACATAGTGGAATCAACAGATTTATTGATGCCTTTTGATTTGTGCTCAGTGAATTGCAAGCTATTGCAACATGAGTCCAAAGGAGTTCATCACCGCCAAGATGTATTTGGAACTTCATATGGGAAAATAAGGCTAACAGATAGCATCCCTAACACAGTTTATTGCTCTTCGCATCCTCTTGACTCTCCCGGTTTCTGTGGCCAGTGGGTTGGGCGAAGCCTTCTCGGAAGCTCAAGTTGATAAAAACATATATGGCCCCGGCCGCGGTGGCTCCCTGACCCGGGGGGCGCCCTGGGTTGCCGGGCTGTCGCAGCTGCGCCCTGACCCCGGGGGTGCCCTGGGCTGCCGGCCGCCGACAGCTCAGACTACCTATCCAGCAGCGGCCGCTGCAACCATTTAAAAAATTTGGGGGGGCACCGCTTTTTGGCACCCCCAAATCTTGGCGCCCTAGGCAACCGCCTAGTTCGCCTAAATGGTTGCACCGGCCCTGATTGTTAGTAAAAACAAAAATGCTTCGATCCAAACAAGAATGTAACAGTTGTCCAATATTAATTTGACATCCAGCATAATATAATATGCATACTCACGTGCTTCTTGTGGCAACATAGAGGTGGAGAGACAAATTGTGGTCCCTGGTGGTCCTACCCTGTCTCTCGCTCCACCAGCTATATATTATTTGGAAAGTCCCTCATGCAACTGAGGATTCCACTTTTATCAAAACGAGCAATGGGGGCTGGGGATCCAGTCCTAAGGATTCCTTATCCGTCCATAAATCTAGTCATTTAGAAGTGACACCTAAATTATAGCTACTGCTTGGAAGAAGCAATTATTTGTTAGACAAAAGGTTTGCCTATTTCATGAAATTTCATGTGGTTCAATTCTCATTTTGGTTAAACAGAACCAACATTTCTGTGTGGTTATATTGTTACTGGGAGAAGAAACATAACATAAAGTTCCTGGGTTTAGACCGAAACTGATAACATGCAGCAAATATGAAGCTACTGTGGTCTAATGATTAGTAAAGGACTGGAAGTCTGGATGCTGCACTTAAGTTAGGAGAGACACATAGAACCCAATTCTTTATGGTGCTGAGTGCATTCTCCTCCAGTGTAATTGGAATGCATTTAACATGCAGGATTTTACACCTGTATACCACATTTTTCCTGTTTTTAATACTGGAAATATTGCTTGCACATTCTGCAAATTCTTTATCTTTTTAGGTGTTCTATAACTTAAATGCAAGACATTGTTTACATTTAATTTATCTATATATATTTTTCCATTGTCATTTAAAATAATACCATACTTTAAAAAGTTAATTGAGAACTTTTTTGTTTACACCATTTTCAAGCAAATTAAATGAAATCAATTTAAATTAAAATTCCCCCCCATTAAACTGATCATAGATCTGTAGTTTTATGTCAGACACAACTTCTTTCACTGTGTTAATCCACTCAGTGTCATGCAGGAGACTAGATCACACGTTTGTTCACCACTGAAGTCTAGCTATTGACTTCAATGGGAGCAAGGGCAGAGTTTGAACGGATATTGCAAATGAAGGTGTTTTGTATAAAAACAGAAATATTCATCACTATATTCATTATTGGCCATTTAGTATTCTTGATTTATTAGTCTACTCTTTAGAAAGTTCTACCAGAGGAGGAGAAAGAATGTCATGCAAAGTTAGGTGAATAAGTATACACCACAAATAAATAAGGACACATTAAAGGAACAGTGTGTTAACAACTCAGGATAAAGAATGTTAATTTAAATTTAAAAATTTAGAGATTGTCAGAAAATAGAATTTCCCAGAAAATGGAAATTCCAACGTTTCAAAGCCTGTTTTAATTCTGAATAGCAACGGAAAGCCAAAGTTTCAGTATTACCCCACGGAATGGAAATTCCAAGAAGAATCAACACTTGACATTTTGAAGTTTATTATTAAAACATACATTAAGAAGTCAAATGTTTCATTTTGACAGTATCAAAAACAGTCAAGACAATTTGTGCCATTCATCAAAATTTGATGAAAAACAATCCCACAAAATGCTTTATTTTGAGAAAACTGCATATTTCAATCAGATAGTATTCTGATGAAATTTTTTTGGCAAGCTCTATAAGAAGATTAGATTTTCAGAAGTCAGAATCGTACATGAATGATCCACCAACAGGAAATAAGAGGGCTAAAATAAGTAGATATAACAGAATAACATGCCTAGATCTATTCCAGGGGTTGGCAACTTTTGCCACACAGCCCATGCCGCTTCCCACAGCCCCCAGTGGCCTGGGATGGCAAATCACAGCCAGTGGGAGCCACGATCAGCTGAACCTGCAGAGGTGGCAGGTAAATAAACCAGCTTATCCTGGGGAGCCATGTGCCAATGGTTGCCGATCCCTGATCTATTTTATAGAATAATTTGATGAGGTTTTGGTGCAATATTTTTCTGTTTTAGCATATTCTTCTGCAGATCTTTTTTGCATATTCTGATGAAATTCTAATGCCATTGAAGTTGGTGGGAAGAGTACCATTGACTTCATATTGGACAGGATTTCACCCTCTGTATTTTATAAGAAGAATTCCTATAGTCCTAGAAGATTTCAAGGCCAGAAGGGATCACTGTAATCATTTAATTTGACCTTCTGTAGTACAGGGATAAAAGAACATCCCTAAAATAATCCCTAGAGCATATCTTCTAGAAAAACACCAAATGGCATCTGTATGCTGAACATGTAGTTATAATAGAATCCATACTTCAAATAAGAGATCAACGTACATTCGAGTGAAGAGACTTTTACCTGTGTTTCACAATGGTACCGAGATATTTACCTTCAATTTACATTAGTCACACAAATTATCAGGATATTTGCCTTTTATGCCAGATTTTTAGATTATATTTTCCTGATTGTCAAATGTAGACATTCAAGATTCTCACTTGAGAATCCACATAGCTACATGTCATTAATATATGTTGGAGACAGAATTAGAGAGGTTTTTCAGTATAAACTAATTACATAATAGTAAAATGAGCTTTTGCATCATTCAGATATCTTCTGAAAGTCCTGGCTTTTATATTCCTAATAACTGAAAGCAAATATTCCATAACACCTTTAACTCAATCTAGCCTTTTCTTGCTGAGAAATTGTGCTATTTAAATAGTTACCATCTCTGCTGTGACACTTTAATGTAAGTTATCATTTTATATGGAATGATCCCAAAAAAACACAGACACTGTAAGTCAATAATTATTGGATCTGCATGAGAAAGAAAAAGCATCACAAGGTCATAACTACTCTGATGCTCTTCCATTAGGACACTCATGCAGACTGCTCTTCATCTAAGCATCTGTGGTTTCTACTTTTAGAAAAACTCCACTAAGTCACCTTTAAAGTTCCCATGATATTCAAGTTTTATAGTTGTGAAAGGTCAGTTGTGTCCCATTGTGACTGAAATATCTATTTATATTGTGGATTTTATAAGTTTGGGTGCATAAAAATGTAGATGAGTACATCTTGTCTTCTGTGATTACTTCTCTCAACAAAATCTTAGGAAGGACATATTTTGTGACAGAGGCAGGATTTATATTTCTTCCTTTCAAAAGCACTCTTATTTAAATAACCTGGGTATAATCCAGTTGAAGTGTACAATACGTTTATCTCACATTCTATTGATTTAGATGATGTCTCACAGTGATAGGAAAATTGCCATGAAAAGTAATACTTGCTGATTAAATTTAATTAGGTTTTAATTTTCTTTACTCTTAAGTTTGTCAGACACGCTCAAACATGGAAATCTAGAAATTAAAGTATATTATATTACAAGGTTTCTCAAACAGGGGTCACTGCTTCTGTAGGGAAAACCCCTGGCGGGCTGGGCCGATGTGTTTACTTGGCCAGTGGGAACTGTGATCAGCCAGACCTGCGGACGGGGCACGTAAACACAGCGACCCCTGTTTGAGAAACCCTGATATATTATGTGGTAAAGTTTGTCAATTTATATTTTGGATCTTATATCCAAATTACGTATAGATTATATATACACCGTTAACTTGATATAACGCCACCCGATATAACACAAATTTGGCTATAAGACGGTAAGATTTTTTGGCTCCCAAGGACAGTGTTATTTTGAGGTAGAGGTGTATATATATATAAACCCAATAGGTAGGTAAAAGTTTACCATGCAGGATTGTAGGTGTAGAAAGAAGATGTCCTCTGACCATTATCTTTTTCTGCAGCTTTTAAAAGTATCAGACTTTTGGGAAGGCTTACATCTTTATGGACACCACTTCACATAAGACATAAAATACAAATTATGTATCCAAAATGGCAGATAGGGTTGCTATACTTTAATGCATATTAGCACAGGGAAAAGAGTGTTGTATGTGTAGAAATTCACTTACATGTAGAAGGCCAGCATAAGATATAGGTAATATTTCAGTTCCAATTTAAGCCACATTTTTTAGGGAGTTAATTGATATATAGTCCTCATACTGACCTTCTGAAGAGTACTGATATTCATCCTTACTCTTCTTCATCTATGGCAGGCCACTAGCACTACAGAATATCAGAGTAGACAAATTGTTATATATCATGGTGTCAAAGGTTGTGTCTTGAGGTCACCCCATTGGAGTGAAGGCTGAAGCCTTACTTACCTTGTACTTCATTCCCTGGATGATGGTGGTCTGTTTTCCAGTCTGGGATATAGTCCTCTAGGTGTACTTATTGGGGATGTATGGGAGGGCATAAAACAGTCCAAACAAAAAGGAAAATATTTATACGGTCCATGAGGGGCGAGGATCCCTCTCCAATGCAAAGAAGGGGAAGCAGTTTTTCAGGCTCCACAGGAAGTTTCAGATGTGGTGTATTTAATGGCTAAGTGTTAGTCCTGAGGATTTTAACAAAAGAAACAAACTAGCCCATTTTTTCTCAGAGGGCTCAGGATAGCAGTGCTCTCACACAAATATCTCATCGCTTTAGTCTAGGAGTTCTTGCTCTGCATATTTCAGATCACCTGACTTGGTCAGATTCCTTTCATTTAGGGACCCAGCTGCAGGCCTGACAAGCCACACAGGTGCAGCAGATTGAGGCTGATTGTAATCACGAGATTTCTTTAATGCCTTCTTGACCGGTGTGGGGGTTATCTACATTACCATACGTATTTCATTCAACTGGGATGCTACAACGTACCACTAAGTTCTTCAACCCCTAGAGATTTGTTATCTGATCTAAGCACGGAGCACTAATAAATACAATTTGACAGAGTCTAGAAAAGAAGTTTCTTAAAATTTTATTCCCAGATGGGAGTTGTGGGTATTAAGTACTGCTAAAAGGTCCCTGTCATGGTATAATTCCCCACCCTGAACCTTAGCGTCCAAAAGATGGGGTACCAGCATGAATTCCTCTAAGCTCAGTTACCAGCTTAGAACCTGTAGTGCTGCCACCAACCAGGAATTCCAGTGCCTGGTACACTCTTGTTCCCCCAAAACCTTGCCCAGGGAATCCCAAGACCCAGACCCTCTGGATCTTAACACAAGGAAAGTAAACCCTTTCTCCCACCATTGCCTCTCCCAGAATTCCCCTCCCTTGGTTACCCTGGAAGATTACTGTGATTCAAACTCCTTGAATCACAAAACAGAGAGGACAATTCACCTTCCTCCCTCCTTCTCTCTCCCCCCCTCAGACTCTCCCTGAGAGAGAAAGTAATCCTAACACAGAGAGAAAATTAGCCTTCCTCTCCCCCTTCCCTCCTTTCTCCCCACCAGTTCCCTGGTGAATTCAGACCCAGTCTCCTGGGGTCTCACACCAGAATACAAAAACAATCAGGTTCTTAAACAAGAAAAACTTTTAATTAAAGAGAGAAAAACAGTAAAAATTATCTTTGTAAGGTTAAGAGGGATTAGGTACAGGGTTTTCAGCTATAGGCACTGGGAATACCCTCCCAGCCTAAGTATTCAAGTACAAATTAAAATCCTTTCAGCAAAATACAAATTGAACTCCCCCAGCCAATATCCACATTAAACTCCTTCTAGGCTAAATGCACAATTGCAAATAAAGAAACAAAACCCCAAAGGCCCCCTAAAAAAAAACTCCCCCGCCCCCCTTTTTTTATCCCCCCCCCGTACCCGTAGTATTTCCACTATTTTGAACTTTAAGAGCCTGTATCAGGGAGAATGGAGAGAAACCTGTAGCCACGTCTGGTCACCTCCTGAGCCCCCAGAGTGAACCAACATCAAACACTAACAGCAACACAGAAACTTCCCTCCTCACGATTTGAAAGTATCCTGTCTCCTGATTGGTTCTCTGGTCAGGTGACAGCCAGGCTTACTGAACTTGTTAACCTTTTATAGTCAAAGAGATATAAAGTACTTCTGTGCTATTAACTTTTCTTATCTGTTTATAACAGTCCCATTTTTAGTTCTGTATATGCAGGTGTTTGATGCCTAAATTTAGACATTCACGTTTAAAACAAAACAAAAGAAACCAAACCAAACCATTTGCAGTTAACTCTTTAATCCAGTATTCCATTTTATAGTATTTCAGGAACAGCTGGGAGATCAGAGAATTGACTAGTACTTCTGCTTTTTGTTCTCATGTAGCAATGGAACTACTGATTCTGTGAGTACTATAACTTTGCATTTCCAGGGGTTTGCTCCCTAAAGAGACAACTGCCATTTTGTGAGGCCGAGTATATATTTTTTTACTTGATGCTTAGTCACGGAGGGTAAATTTGTCGAATAGTTTTCTAAATCACTTAGGTGTCAGATTATATTCTCAAAAGCACCTTAGTCTCCAAAGAACCCATTGGAGTTTGAGAGTAACAGACTCTTTGGCTCTTTCTGTGGTCTGCTCTAGGAATGTTTGTTCTGGTCTCTAATCTTCATCTGTCTCTATAGGCAGAGACCCTCATCCCCCATTCTTTCCAGTGAGTGTTTTAGGCTGCAGTTCCCTGTGATTCTCCCCAGCAAGCAAGTCTGACTGAATCCATCCCAGATGCTGTGTTTTATCCAAGGGCTATCAACAGTGTGTGCCAGCGGTTACAAATTACCACACTGCTCTTTCCAAGCAGCACATTTATTCAGGATAAAAATTACAAAGAGAAAATAAAACACAACAAAAAAGGGATTGAAATACGCACAAAATGTACCACAAATCCCACATCGTTCCTACAGCCCTGGCAAGTTACAGTATTTCCAACTCTTTCTCTTGGACAAGAGGTAATGTCCATTTGCTGGATCAGGAATAAGCTCCCCTGAGTCTGTTTAAACTCAGCGTTACAACCCTGAGTTTTTTTCTTTATTTTGTCTCTCCTTGAAGACTACCCTGACTCAGTCTATGCAAGTCACCCCAGGAGGCTATATTTTCTGGAGCTGTTTACCTTTCCAGTGGCTGCAGTAGTTGATGCACCACCTCCATATGCACCATGAAAGCATGCTCACATATATACACATTTTGTGTTGGGTTTGGGGGACATTGATGCCCATGAAGTAGACTGTCTTGTCCAGTATTCCCCAGGGCCCCTTGTTACTTCCAATATCATTAGGTAGACCTGCTCCCTGGCATTTTTCAATAATCCTTTGCCAGGCCCCACACAAGCTCCTTCTCTGTTCCCTCTTAGTAGGGGAACCAGTGCTAGGGGATTAGACCCTTCTTTCCTGAAGGGCTTCCCCAATCAGCCACTATCCTTCCCCAGGGCTTGTCCATTTCTGGCAATCTTCGCTGCCTCACTATGAGTATATCCTGGTCTCCCTAAGCCTCTCAATTGAGACACAGTAAGATTTGGACAATTCAGACAACATACAACCTTCAGATGTGTGACCTTTTCAAGTCAGGTGTCTAAGGACCCATGACCACATAACAGGAGGAATGGTGGTGTTTTGCCATTAAAAACCCAGTTTACCCTGTTGCAAGCAGACTAGTACATGGGCACCAAATCTCAGCTGGATTCTCTAGGTGCTGTTGTAAAACACAATACTTTTAGTTGGAATTATACTTGTTCTGTTAAAAAAATACAGTTAACAGTGATTGGTGTGTTTCCTCTATCTCCAAGAGCACAATTAATAAAATCCACAGTATAAAGTGTTCACTCATTGTTTATCTTGGAGACAGATGCTTCCCACACCTATGCCAACCATGACTATACATAGCACAATGTTTTATGTGAACAGTATATATATATATATATACTCTGCTTCTCTAGTGTATCTTCTTAGCCTGGTAGCCAGTGCTGTGAGCCTTTGTTTAGCAGTCTCTAGGGCTTCAGATGGAATCAGGCCCTTGTATTTTTTCAGTAGCCGAGTCTTATCCTTAATCTCTACACCCTTCTGTAGTTCCACCAGCTGACTAACTTCTCTCCGAGTCGCCTTGATCTTATCCTCCAACCTCATTTATATATATATATATATAAATGGACACTTAGAACAAATTATTTTGAAGCAGCTCAAAATATGACAGAGTACAGATTCTGGCTTTTTGCCTTCTTCTTGGAACTATCTCCCAATTTTGTAGCGCCAAATGGCTCCCTTTCCTCCTTAAAGGAAGTTTTGGTGAATCCTACTATCATCCTTTTGCCTCCAGAAAATCTGGAGATGATGTTATATAGAAAAAACAAACAAACATTCTTTCTATTATGTATTTATAAGGCACAATGTACACTTGTAGAATTTGTTAAAAAATATATAATTTCATATCTGATTCACAGAGAATGATTGTCAAGTCAGAGATATTGAAGTATCCTGCTGTGCAATGTGATTGTCTCCTGGTAACAAACAAAAACTTTTTAATGTGACAAAATTAACAGTATTAATTATCTCTTAAACAGAAAAACTTGGGCTTTATCCTTTCTTTGTTCCATATGATTACATACAGCCCCACAAATTTTATGAAACACTTGGTAATTATCTGTAGATCCTAGGAAAATCCATTCCTGACTTTACAGAATATACTAATGTATGCCTGATTCTCAACCAGACTTAGTCTATTTTACACAATGCCAGAGCGGTTTAAAGTGGTGATAAAATTGGAGTAAATTATATTTTCACTCATTAAGGCCTCCTTGCACAGCTATAAAAGTGTAAAGTAGCTTTTGTGTAAATGAGAATCAGGGCCTAAGAAGAGTAATATAGGTGTCATCATGTATGTCAGATGATCTTCTCAGGATCATTGCAAGGCTTCATCTGATCATCCATATTTCTTTATTGGGGCAAAAATTTCTGAGGTGCCTCAGTCTAGCCTTCACTACAAGTTCAAACAGCTAACTATGCAGAAATAAACAAAGAATCTGTATTCACAAATGGCGACTGAGCATTCAGTTTTGCAATTTTGACATAAGCCTGCATCCTTGATAAGTGTGAACTGCACTTAGCAGTGAGCTGTTTAAAATGTTCCCTGTGTCCACATATATAACTCCACTAATTGACCAGTTCTTCCTTATCCACATACTGATCTCAGATACACCTGAGGAAAATGGGAGGCAGTAGTGTTTTTGTAGGTTGTAAAGGAGAGCTGTCTGACATCTACATATTATTTGAGTCCATGAAGCCTTACCCTTTTTTCTAGGAACTACCTGTAAATATTGAACAGAACTGGAGAAAGAGTTGATCTGTGTGCTGCTCACATGTGAAAAATTTGATGGAAATGTGTCATTTTCTTTTACTTTCCTTTTGGTGCAGCTCTAGAGCATTTCCTTAGACTTTCATTACCCTACTGACCATATCACCTGTTACTTATACGGTTGGGTAAAGTTTTTTTCTGACAAAAATGCAGATTCAGCTACTACAAAGTGTTTGTAAACCAAATGGTCAACGTCAAAATGTTTTGATTTTTGTTTGACCTAAGATGTAATTTGACATTTGTAAATTGCCAATGGACTGTTAAAAAAAAAAATCCTTATTTTCAGGAACTCTAACTGTATATGGGTTCAGAACTATATGCACACCATGCTTGCTCTTTGTTCATGAAAAATAAGAGATTGTTCCTCAGGACTACTAAATGCTGGTAAGCAGTTTGTGAAGTGTCTAGGACAGGGATCGTCAACCTTTGGCACATGGCCCAGTTTGTTTACTGCCGTGTCCACAGCTTCAGCTCCCACTGGCTGCGGTTCGCCGCTGCAGGCCAATGGAAGCGGTGTGGGCCGAGGGATGTGCTGGCCGACGCTTCCCACCACTTACTTACCTGGCAGGCTGCGTGCCAAAGGTTGCCAATCCCTCATCTAAGATATTGTCTTACCAGAAAAGTTTGATGGTGACTTTTTGTGGGCAGAAGGAAACCCACTGAGGAGCTTGCTTCCACCAAGGCATCCCAGATTGTTTAGGATTCATGCCCATTTCAATGTACTAGATTTGACATAGCAGATTCCTACTAGGAAGAAGCAGCGTCTGAGACAATTATATATTGAATTAATGCAAAGACAGACATGTTGCACTAATAAACTAGTTATTGTATCACAATAAAAGGCAGCAGTAGCTGGTAGTAGTTCATATATGATGAAAGAACAAAAAAATCTAGCACCATGCTTAGTACACATTTAAGCTTTGTAATAATTTAGAGACAAATTTGCTTCAAACATTTCACTGTTAAGTATGTCTTTTTGCCAAATATATATATATATATACACATGCAGACCCAAATCAATCAATCCTTACTGTAAAGTAATACTGATAAGAATTACAGAAATTTTATTTGCCTGCCAAGACTTGCCCCTGGTGAGTGGACTAGTGGAATTTTTGAAAGTCTGTGCAAAAATAGTTTAGAGAATATGACCATTATGCTGAAACAGTGTGACATAAATAGTGAAATATTCAAATGTAATAGTTGTGGGGACTAATCAAAGTCCTGTGTTGATTTATATATTATTACATTTGAATATTTCACTATTTATGTCACACTGTTTCATCATAATGGTCATATTCTCTAAACTATTTTTGCACAGACTTTCAAAAATTCCATTGGTCCACTCACCAGGGGCAAGTCTTGGCAGGCAAATAAAATTTCTGTAATTCTTATTAGTATTACTTTACAGTAAGGATTGATTGATTTGGATCTGCATGTGTAAGATCTCATGTAAACCTTGTAAAGCTGCTTTATTGACACTGAACTCTTTGAAGTCTCTTTACATAATCTCCCTAAATTCTAGCTTAACCAGTTCCAGTGAGGTTCTATTTGCAGCTACGCTTGCCACAACCAAACGTCAATCATTTCTGCATGTAGTAATTTCTAGAACTTGCTGTTTTCAGTACATATCTTTGATTATCCATCTGCTTAGCACTATGGCAAGTAATGATACACAAACTGTATTAGGAGACCAAAGAATAGCTAAGAGAAAACACTCATTTAGTCTTCTCCAGAGTGCTCAGTTTAGCAATAAACTCATTGTGTATAAGCATAGCAAGCACAGCACTGAAAAGGGAAAGCATATAGAGAAGCTTTATTATAATTAGTAAGGCAATTACAAAAAATATTAAGGTCAGGTAGTTTTGCAAGATATGTTAATTAAAATGCCAGAGATTATACTGCCTTGCAAAATATAGGTCTCCCACAAAGGAGAAGAAATAGTCTACCTATAATTAAAGCCAAATGGTATAGAAGTCACAACAATGTCATGTCACAATACCATGAAACTTGCTTATGTGAAAATTAGCATGGAAACATTCAGATGACTCCAATACATTCTGCAGCCTTTGTTTCTCATACAAAGGCAAAGCTCATTCCAAGACCAGAACCTAAGAAGCAGGCTGCAAAGTGGTAGCAAAGCCACTGAGGAGAGGAGACCAGCCTGTGCTTCCACAAAAATGGTGAGCTAAGAGTCCTGCCCTTAAATCCTTATTCACACTGCATTATAGAAAGGCCTCTGCATTCCAGGACATATTAAAGGGCTACACCCAGGGCTGGTCTTACTATGAGGTGAACTGAGAAGGCCAGGGGCGGGGGAAGGGCGCCATTAGGACCCAGAGTGTAGAAAATTGTGTCTGCTGCTGGTGCGTATGTATTCTCTCTGCTCTAGATGCTCAGAGATGGAGGAGTGCTGTGCTGGAGGAAGAAGGGCACAAGAGACATAACAGGCAGGCAGGAGAAAAGGTGAAAGGGAATAACAGAAAGCAGCAGGAGCTGCAGGGACAGAGAGGAGGAAGAGCCTCTTATGTACCTCACTAGCACCTTCAGGAGCCTGTACTGATTAAAACTAGCTTCTCAAGGAGCTTCCTGTTTCCTGCTGCTTCCCTGAACCCACTTGAGGAGAACAGGCAGTCAATGAAGTAGTAGGAGCCAGTTAGGCCCTTAAGACACTGATATCTTCCCTCCCTCAGGCCCTGCTACCAGCCTGGTTATTTGTCCCCTTCAACTGAGTGTTGAGAGCCACTATAGCTGGCACAGAACAACAGTCAAGAGTGAAAGAAGAAAATGCCCCTCTGGGGCAGCATTCAGAAAAAGAAAGCAAGCAAAGGAAACTTTTCTATCCAAGCAGGAAGGAGCTCTCCTGATATTCATAGACACAGATGTTCATGGTGAGCCTTCCGGCCCCAGTGAGGATGTGAGTGGTGAGGACATGCCTGATCTTCCAGTTAGTCAGTGTGCAGGACCTGGCAGCACTGCAGCATCCATATCTCCATCTCAAATAGATGCAACCATGCACATTCCTGAAGAAAAGTGTAGATCAGAGAAGAGCGTGGTGGAGGAGCAAGAAACAGTTGTTGCTGAGTTTAGTTCCTTAAGTCTAGATCGGGGTCGGCAATCTCTGGAACACGGCTCACCAGGATAAGCACCCTGGCGGGCCGGGCCAGTCGCGTCTGCAGGTTCTGCTGATCGTGGCTCCCACTGGCCGTGGTTCACCCGTTCGGGCCAATGGAGACAGCGGGAAGTGGTGCGGGCCAAGGAATGTGCTAACCACGGGTTCCCGTTGATCTTATTGGCCTGGAGCGGTGAACCATGGCCAGTGGGAGCTGCACATCGGCAGAACTTGCAGACGGGGCAGGTAAACAAACTGTCCCGGCCAGCTAGGGTGTTTACCCTGGAGAGCCACATGCCAGAGGTTGCCGACCACTGGTCTAGATGATCCAGGACTGTGGACCCCTTGAGCCTGAGGGACTTCCTTGTACTGCATGGGCCACAGCAAGTTAAAAACCTCATGTTCCCCAAAGACAATGAAAATTGAAGTTTCCATCCAACACATTACTGGTGCAAAATCCCCAATGGTGACAAAGTGGAGAGGCCATGGCTTATGTACTCAAAAACCCAGAATGCTGCATACTGTTTTTGTTGCAAACTCTTCTTGTCTAATGTTCCAGCTACATTGGGTTTTACCGGAAAAAAGAACTGGAAAAATCTAGCTAGAAATCTGGCATGCCATGAGAAGGCAGCAAATCACCAGAGAACATTCTACAGGCAGAAAGAGCTTGATATGTGACTAAGGTTAAAGGCCATCATAGATGATCAGCATCAAAAGTAGATTGCATCAGAATCTCTTTACTGGCAAAAGTGTTCTGAAAAGGCTCATTGCCATTGTGAGAATGCTTGCTAACCAAAACCTAGCAGTGTGTGGCACTTCAGATCAGCTATATGTGCCAAAAAAATGGAAACTTCCTTAAAATTGTGGAGCTGATGGCTCAGCTTGATGCTGTACTCCAGGAGCATCTAAGAAGAGTCACCACCCAAGAAATGTACACACACCACTACCTTGGAAAAACAATTCAAAATGAGTTTATACAATTACTGGCAACAAAAGTCAAACAGAAGATTGTTGCACATCTGAAGTCAGAAATATATTACTCTATTATTCTGGACTGCACACCTGAGATCAGCCATACAGAACAAAATACTTTAATGGTGTGTTTTGTAACAACAGAACCTAGAGAAAATGTCCCTGCAATGGTGACTGTCAGAGCATTTTCTAGAATTTATTGACATTGATGGTACTACAGGAGATAGTATGACAAATGTGCTTCTTAAAAAGCTGGAAGATATAGGAATTGCGACAGCTTACATGAGAGGTCAGGGCTATGATAATGGTGCCAACATGAGAGGAAAGAACAGAGGAATGCAGACACAGATCCAAGAGTTAAACCCTGGAGCTTTTTTTATCCCATGCAGTTCTCATTCGTTGAACTTAGTGGTCAGTGATGCAGCATCAACTTCTAGTGAGGCTGCTGACTTTTCTAATGTAATTCAAAGCATCTATATATTTTTCTCTGCATCAACTCATCGGTGGCAAATTTTGAAGCAATATCTGGGAATATCCTCTCTAACACTGAAACCATGGAGTGCCTCATGATGGGAAAGTCGAGTGAAGGCGATAAAACTCATAAACACCAAATTGGGAAGATAGATGATTCCATAGTTGTCATTATGGAGGATAATGCTATGACAGGAACTGTTCATGGGAGAACAGTGGCAGAGGGAAATGGAATCATCAGAAACATACATAACTTCAAATTTCTGTGTGGCTTAGTGTTGTGGAATGACATACTTTTTGAAATAAATGTTGTAAGCAAGAGACTTCAACGTGTTCACCTTGATATGTCTGGAGCAATTGTACAATTAGACAAAGCAAAGTCATACCTACAGTCTTAACTTTCTGAAGAGTGCACAGAACTTGGCAGACGAATTTCACACTGAAGCTATTTTCCCACCCATTCAAGAACACAAGAATCACCAAAGAAGACATTTTGATTACGAGCATGGGAGAATCCCATGAGAGACCCTTAACAGCAATTCAAAATTGAATTCTTTAACCAGGTGCTAGATTCTGCAATAAAGTCAATTGAAAAATGTTTCATGCAGCTCAAGGAACACAGTAGTATATTTGGGATGTTGTATGATATTCCAAAACTCCTTACTATACCTGTTAGAAGACTTTCACCAGCAATGCAGGGCACTAGAGACAGTGTTGACACATGATGACGTGAGTGATATTGATGTGAGTGATCTAGGTGATGAACTGAAAGCCCTTTCAAGATATATTTCAGCAGGATCAACTCCAAAGGTGTTCTGGAATATATGTGGACAAATAAGATGGCTATCTTCTTTCCAAATACTTTTGTTGCTCTTTGCATACTTTTAAAACTTCCTGTTACAGTTGCCGGTGGAGAACGCAGCTTCTCCAAGATGAAGTTAATAAAAACATATCTACACTCTACAATGACACAGGAGAGCATGAGCTGGCCGAGATTGTGGACCTTCAGGAACCAGTTCAAATCTTTGCAACCAAGAAGGCATGGAAAGTACCATATTGATTATTCAAACAGCTAAAAATGCTAGTGTTTACTATGCAGACAAGAAAAGTTACATTTGCTGTTCAGGCTTTTGAAAGTTAAGTGTTACTTAAAATTTTTGAACAAGGCATTTTAAGTTGTTCGTTCTCCTTTATTGAGGTAGGTAGAAGAGCAGTACCATGAGAGGAGTAGAACAGAAGAAGGCAGAATTGATACCTTTCAAAGTTTTGGCCCAAGTAAGGAGGCATGGGAGCATCATTTGAGCTTCCTGCCTTATATGCCAAAATGTTGTAGGCCGGCTCTGGCTACACCCTCCACAGGGGCTATCTGAGTCCATATTTATTGTGCAGCAGAACCACAGCAGTTTTGTTACATACAGTGAGGGTGGGTCTAGGTTACCCATCTGCAGAGACCCTTTTGCTGTTCCCAATTTTCAGGGCTTTTGCTGGGAATCACAAAATAAGACCCAGAATGATCTACATCTTTTTTCAGTAGTGAAATAAATGCAAGAAAAAGTGCAGTCATTGTCCTTAAGTCACAAAATATTTAAAGTTCCCTTTTTAAATTTGAGTGGATTCCACACCATTTGCCTCATCCTCTGACAGTCATCACATCTATAATTAATCGTTATATTGAGTATATATGTTAGAGGAGCCTTCAAATTCCATCTGACCTGGAAGAAGAGAGAGCATCTTTTTACTAGACCATATTATTTGTAACACAGCTAGAATGTTGGTTAGTGTTGTTGCTGGCTGATGCTGTGCCTTGATAACTACTGGATTATAATGTTTTACTTTATGGCTTCCTGAAAAAAACTGCCTAAACTTCCATTTATTTAAAGTGCTGCAGCTAGAATTTTACTCACTCCAAGTGACTACATATGTCACTCCAGTCCTGAGGGAGATTCATTGTACAGCTACTTGTTGAATATTTGATTAATTTCAAAATTCCTTCAATGAATAAAGGCAACACACTGTTTTGGATTTAACATTGGGAGAACCAAAATGCAGCATAACATAAACAACAAGAGACTACCTGCATATGTGACCCCAACTGAAGCACAGAGGCAACTATTCTTGAGTTTTATTTAAGGAGACCCCTCATTTCATCTCGCATCCCTGACCTACCTTCTTCACCGCCACACATTAAATGGGAATACAACACATACAGTTGCCTCCTTGCTGGGTGTCCCTTTGTACAGTTTTGTGCATTGAGAGGTATCCCTGCTGTTGTGACCCAGACTACATTAAAGAGTGGAAAATCTTGCACTGTTGTTTCCCTAGCTGAATTAAAGTGAATTCTACAGAGCACTTAAAAGGAAGATCCAGAGTACAGTTTGCTGGGATCCAACAGGAAGAAAAAAGCAGTGATGAAAAGGTGGTTGTGGAGCTGCAAAGGGCCTACGGAATTTAGTTTTGGCTGAAAGAGCCTGTGGAGGTTAGGAGATTCGCATAAGTTTAGACCTAAAGTTTTTGTTGGTTGGTTATTTTATACTTGTGTGCCTATTGTTAGGCATGTAATATTTATATTTAGCTACTAGCATCAGAGAGGGTAAAAAGTAATTATTGTAAAATATAAATTTTTAAAAATGGATTTTTAAATTTAAGCTGGATTATTTTTTATTCAGTGAAATGCAAGTTTATTTTTACAATTAAACTGATTTAGTATGAAACTGGAAATTGACTACCTCTGATAAAGGCCTAAACTTACTATACAATATGGACAAAAACTTGGTGTGAGATGAGATCTGCCACTTCTAAAATCTTGAATGATGTGGCAATCCAAATCAATCAGTTCAATTCACTAACACAGAACTTCCCTTGTTTAATAAATCAGTTAGTTTTAAAATCAAAACATATTTTGGTAAGATAAAATAAAATTTATCAAAAACATTTATAGAATGGCACCTTAGAGACTAACAAATTTATTGTAGCATAAGCTTTCGTGGGCTACAGCTCACTTCATTGGATGCATGTAGTGGATTTTCGTGAGCTGTAGCCCATGAAAGCTTATGCTACAATAAATTTGTTGGTCTCTAAGGTGCCACAAGTACTCCTGTTCTTTTTGTGGATACAGACTAACACGGCTGCTACTCTGCAACCAGAAAGTTTATGTGTACATAACATTTAAGATAGATTTAACCAAAACATTAAAATTCTGTTTATTATATTTGGACACAGCAGTGAAAAAGATAGCTATATTCAAATCAGATCCCCCTCTGTCTCTCTGTTTCAGTGACAGCAAAACAGAAGGCAAACAAAAGTGAGGCTCAGCACTGGGGATGGTGATTCCAGAGTGCCCAACATTTAAGGGGAAAGGACATCATATTTTCCACTCTATTTTAATATATGTATATATCTTTTTCATTTTATCATGGCTAACATAAATCATTATATAACCTAACTTAAAGTTGCATGTGGACTATTGCAGACTCTTAAGTGACAAGGGATTTTTCTGCCCTGTTCTAACAACTTACTAGCTAAACAACTTATAAGTTTAAGCATAGCACTGATTTTCTCACTCTCTTTTAAAAATGTGGTGATGGTGGTGAGGTACTGTTCTGAACACCAGGAGCAGTTGGTGGTAAGGAATCAACTGGGTCTGGAACCAAAGTTTCTTCCAAGAAGCCATCAGAATTAGGAGTTGTAATGGAAGAAGGTTCGATTACAGGTACAGAAGGTCCTACTGAATTATCCCCAGATTCTGCTAATTGTCGAGGCTGCAACCAGTCCATATGTTGTTTCCATAAAGTAGTATTGGATAGTTTGACAATGAACGAAACAGATCTCTTGCATTTTACAAGTTCTCCAGGTACTTATTTCACTCCACAAGCATAGTTGCAAGATCACACTGAATTTCCTATTTGAAAAAAAAAATTGGTGCTGAATCTCATGTCATCAATAAGTTTGGCTTGGGATTTGGTTTCAGGTGAAGCAACATCAAAAAGTAGCAGGTCCAAAAAGGTCCTTAAAGATCGCTTCATAAAAAGTGTTGCAGGTGACTCCTGGGTAATAACGTGTGGTGTGTTCCTTTAGACAAGCAAGAAATTGTTCAGTTTCTGCTGGTGACTCAAAAGAGATATGCTAGCTCTTAAGCCATACTTAAGTTTCTCTAAAAAACTGTTCCACTAATCTGTTTGTAGTCTGAATCAATCAACAAAATAAAATGTCTTCCAAGATAAAATGTTGTTCACTCTTCAGCACACTCACTCACTTGCACTGGGCTGGGGACAGGGGTTGGGGTACAGGAGGGGGTATGGGGTCTGAGCTGGGGGTGCATGCTCTGAGGTGGGGCTGAAAGTTTGGGAGTGTGAAAGAAGCCATGGGCTCTGGGATGGGGTCAGGGGTGAGGAGTTTAGGGTGTGAGGGGGCTCCGGGCTGGGGCAGAGGTTTGTGGTACAGGGGGTGTGATTGTTCCTGCTGGGGTGGGATCAGGGATGAGGGGTTTGGGGTGCAGAAAGGTGCTCCGGGTTGGACCAGAGGTGGGGTGCAGGAGAGATGAGGGCTCTGGCTGGCGGTGTGGGCTCTGTGGTGGGGTGGGAGAAGAGGAGTTTGGGGTGTGTGAGGGGAATCAGGGCTTGGGCCGGAGGTTGCGGTGCAAGAGGGAGTGAGGGGTCCTGGAGGTATCGCGACTCTCAGGAAGTGGCCTCCAGGTCCCTGTGGCCTTTAGGTGCATGGGCTGCCAGGCAGCTCTGTGAGGTGCATGGTGCCTTTGTGCCTGCTGGCACCGCTCCCCGCACCACCCATTGGTCACAGTTCCTGGCCAATGGGAGTTACTGAGCTGGCACTGGGGGAAAGGGTAGTGCACAGAGCCTCCCAGTCCCTGGCCGCCCAAATGCCGAGGGACTACAGGGACCTGGAGGCTGCTTCTGGGAGCAGTGCAAAGCCAGGGCAGGAAGGGAGCCTGCCTTAGCCCTAGGCCCGTGCTGCACTGCTGACTGGACTTTTAATGGCCCAGTCAGTGGTGCCAACTGGAGCTCCCAGGGTCTCTTTTTGATCAGGTGTTCCGGTTGAAAACTAGAGGCCTGGCAACCCTATTTTGGAAAGGTGAGAAAGGATGCTATTCAAACTGTCCTCAATGAACCCTCTTTGAGCAGGGAAATGTTATCTCCTCAGATCTTCTGAAACAGCTGTTAGGAACTGAAAAGAGGAGCCTACATCAAATAAGCATGTAAACTCCACAGACCAGCTGCACACTGATCCAGTCAATCCTGAGGACAATCAGCCCAGTGCCTAAAGAGAGAAGATTTAGGCTATGTCTACACTGTACATCTTTTAATGACACAACTGTGCTGCTACAGCCATGCCAAGCTCTCCTGATGACAAAATGCTGTTCACACTTCATTGGCAAAACTTGTCATTTGGGGGAGGGGGGTCACAAATTTTGTCATTCAGGTTCTAGTGTGGACAAAGCCTAAATGTGTCATCTCCAAGTGAAGTGGAACCAGAGTTGTGTTACATGGGTGCTCTGACCTAAGCAATGAGCTCTCCAGCCCTACAGATGTGTTGGCCTCTCTCTCTTTTCTGTATAAGCCCTAGGAGTTACTTTATAATTTGGACTGCAACAATTTCAGCAGCACTCCCAGGTAATGAGCAGTTGGTAGGAGTGGATATGATCCAAGACTATTCTCCACAAAAGAGACGTGGGACCTAAGAAGTGGAATGTTATTGTAGGTCTCATCACTATTCCCTCCTCTAACCCAAAGAACACACTCTCTCTATCTCTCTGATTTCTAGGGTGCAGGGCTCTTCATCTCAATGAACTTTCCCAGCCTGTGTCTCAAAGTGATCAACCAGGGAAAGTTGTTCCCAGCCTTCTTATCCAATTATTCTCTCTAACTCACTGTCAGCTTTGTCCTTGCCTGACTGTTTTTTTTCAACTGTCAAATTTGAGATGTATAGTCAGTGCTTCCTCTGACTTCATCTTTTGTCCAGTTTCCATACATATCCATTTGGAGCTGGATGAAATCTGTGATTCAGTGTATGAGAATGGGGCTGTTATTGGGTAGCAATTTAAATATTAAACACCTACCTCAGTATGTACACCTAACATATGAAACATATACCCAAGAGCCACACGAGCATCAGAGGCAGAGGAATCCCACATGAAGTGTGTAGCTTCTGCAGGCTGTATGTGAGGTGTACTGCTGGAGACAAGATTTTGCCCTTAAAATGGAAAGACCATCTCTGACATAGTATCAAATGAATTGTTCTTGAAAACTACTTCCCACTGCTCTTGAAGGGTGGTCAGTTCAGAAAACACTTGGCAGCATCCCACTTTTTTTTTTTTGGAACGAGATTGCATTTTTGACTTTTTTTCACAGCAAATAGTTTTATAGAGTAGAACAATGAAAATTAGGTAAAGACTTTCCCATCCTGAATAATTAGTCTAATAGCTAAGGTGATGGCAATGTCAATTAATGTATGTAGCTTTTAATGTGATAATCTTTGTCTATATTGGCATAGTTATGGATTGGAATATTTTTAAGAAGTTAAAAATGGCATTAATTTCAGGTAATGTGCCAAATAAATCCCTGATGGAACTCTCTAAGCTTCAGTTGAATTACCCAAAGGATTAATTTGAGTCATTCTACAGATATTGGAGATGATGTGGAACAAGAAATAAAGTACAAAGCAATTCAATCAGTAATGAAGTAGAGTTTCCGGCTTTCCAGCGGTGGATTCCAATGTGTCTATCTAGCTTGAGATGGTCTGAAAGTCCATACTTCTTTTTAAAAAGTTTAAAACAAAGTGTTAAGCATCTCTTGTAATAAAAAGCCTTGCTGATAGCAGTATTGCCTACCAAAAGCATTCAAAAGTCATGCTAAAAATCATGATTTTGAACAAAATGAATTTGGGTTTGCTTTATTGGACTTCTCAGATTTTGGGCATTTTAACGTTCATGATTTCAAACTTTTCTGCAACTGTGAAGTCTAGAAGCTTGCTTTTACATTTTAAAGTTGAGATTCTCACATAATCATATCATCTCATGAGCTGAGCTCTTAAGAAATGAAGTAGTTTGTGTAAATTGGTTGGTCTAAATCAGAGGTAGGCAAGCTATGGCGTGTGTGCCAAAGGCGGCACGCGAGCTGATTTTCAGTGGCACTCACACTGCCTGAGTCCTGGCCACCGATCTGGGCATCTCTGCATTTTAATTTAATTTTACATGAAGCTTCTTAAACATTTAAAAAACCTTATTTACTTTAAATACAATAGTTTAGTTATATATTATAGACATATAAAGAGACCTTCTGAAAATGTTAAAATGTATTATTGGCATGTGAAACCTTAAATTAGAGAGACTAAATGAAGACTCAGCACACCACTTCTGAAAGGTTGCCGACCCCTGGTTTAAACTGACAACTTACACTGGCTGGCTGAAGATCTGTCCCCATCAACTATGAGACTGGCAATATATGACAGCTGGCAATATAGTACTAACAGCTTTGTTCTACTTACCATGAACTACCTAAAATCTACAGCCAGCTGTCGATTCCATAGCAAATGTCAGACTTGAAGAATCTGAAGAAAAAAATGTGTCTTATGTATGCTAAGGCTTTTGTCCAGAGGCACTTTGAAGCACTTTACAAGAATAACGTCTGGAATACTTCTACTTTAATGTTTTACAGCACCTAAAAGCGCAGTTCATAGAGATCTGCAGGATATATGGCTGGGGCCTGTAAAGATGAAGTACATAACAAAAGAGCTGAAGGTATGTTTTGACTCAAAGGCATTAACTAAACCCACAGAAATGCATCTCCTCCGTCCTTCTCTTTCTGGTGCATTAAGAGGAAAAATAATTAAGCTTAGGTGCCTAAAATCAGACCTTTTATTTTCATATTTTCTTCCTGCTAATGAAGTGAAGCTCTCTGTGTCAGCATTTCTGAATACCAAGCCACAGTGCTAGTCAGGGTGAACTGATTTATTTTAATCATGATGTAAATCAGCAAGCAGAAAATCTTGATTTAAATCATCAATTTTAATACTGTTTTGCATTTGTACTTTTATTATTTTCCTAAAGAAAGGTTGATTTTGCATTGTATGGTTAATCATTAAAACATGTTGATTTGCAATTAAATATGATGTTTCTTTTTGCTAGGAGAATACTCTATATCTATATATATTTATTTAAGTAATTAAATAGCTTAACTTACATTATTCAGACTCTTAATATTTACATGTAAGGTGAGGGTCCCAGAGTTCGGGCTGCCATCCAAGCCTGAATGTCTACATGGCAATTAAACAGCCCTTTAAGCCAAATCTTCTTAGCCGAAGTCAGCTGGCCCAGACCAGCCACAGATCTCTAATTGCAGTGTAGACATATCCTTAGAAGACAGTGTTTCAATAAATTGGATTTGCTCAATGCATATCTACAAATGGAGACTGGCATCTCAGAAATATCTCACAATCAACGCACAAAAAAGCTTTTTTTGTTATAACAGGTTGTCATTCTGTAACACATCAGCACCTGCCCTGTTCCTGAATACCATGGATGAGTTCCTGAAGGGACTGAACTTAGTTTAAATGTATTTGGATTACCTCCTTGTTACTGGAAAGGATCAAGAGAATCATCTTTGAAATCTGGACACTGACTTGCAACTCTGGAAAGACCATGGACTGAGAACACATTGAGAAAAAATGTGAGTTTCTCATACCTTCAGCTGAATACCTTGGAAATGTAATTGATGCCAAGGGCCATAGGAAATCACCAGAAAAAGAGAGGGTGATTCTTCAAGAACCATTACCAACAAATGTCACAGTTACATTCATTCTTAGGACTGGTTAACTACTATCATAAATTTCTGCCAAATATGGAAACAGTATTGGCCCGATTACATGAACTATTACAAGCAAAAAAAAAGTGAGAAATATTATTGTCAGGTTTTTGCCCTCAATACACTCCTTTAAAATGATGATATAAGACTTCAAATGGATATTCCGCCAAAAGAGGAATTTTACCAAATTTGGAAAACCTTTATGAAGTAGTTGTTTGTATTTCTCTTTCCCTTTTCTTCTGGGCCCACGGTATGTCCCCAGCTTCTCACTCCAAACCTATTCAGTATTGTGCAATGAAAACCCTGTTGGCCTCTCCAAATGACAAAGTCCTTCACCCACAGAAATGGAACTGCCACTCTCTTGAATTGGAAAACCCTCCTGATCTATACATGGAAACTCCCTTCTCACAGCTTCAGAAACTGTCCTGGCAAGCTGGCATCATAGACATGAAGACTTGCTCTACATTGGGGTCAGCAACCTCTGGCACGCAGCTTGCCAGGGTAAGCACCTTGGCGGGCTGGGCCACTTTGTTTACCTGCTGCATCCGCAGGTTCAGCTGATCATGGCTCTCACTGGCCACGGTTCACCCCTCCAGGCCAATGGGGGCAGCGGGAAGCAGCGCGGGCTGAGGGATGTGCTGGTCACGGCTTTCTGCAACCCCCATTGGCCTGGAGCAGCGAACAGTATCCAGTGGGAGACGTGATCGGCAGAATCTGCGGACACAGCAGGTAAACAAACTGGCCCGGCCCACCAGGGGGCTTACCCTGGTGAGCCATGTGCCAGAGGTTGCCAACTCCTGCTGTACATTAAGGAATTACATGTTTCGCTATTCTTATCATTGGTTCAACTGAGCCAGCAGATTAAACTAACAGTGATAAAAAACACTAGAAGTCACCAATGCCATATCTACTGTAGGGCTCTCACTGGTGCGTGCTTAGATAAACTACTGATAGAACTGGGGGTGGGGGAAGAGAAGGGCTTGTCATTTTTGTTTTTGTAAAGTTGTCTGGAGTAGACATCTTTTAAAAGAAAGTGGTAGATTGGACTAGGGGGTTGGTGAATTTGAAAAACAAAAGTGTGCAAGTCATAATCCTGTTAAATGTTATAAGTCCTGGAAGTTTGGGCAATAAACGCTGAAAGTGACTTTTGTTGGGACTCTATCTTAACCCCTTCCTTCCCCTGCTTTGCAGCCTTTTTTGTTCTATGGTGACTGTCTGGCATACTCTTAGGAGAGTAATCTGCAAATAAGATGCAAATTGAAATGGCCATGTAATAATTCTACAAATACTTTAAAGTCATTTTAAAATAGGAACCCTGATAACCTTTTTATATTACCACTGCCAGGCATCTCCATAAGGAAGGGATTATGAAACAAGTTTTATGGCCCTAAAGAAAACAATGTGACAGGAATGCTTTCAAGTCCTGAGAAGTCAGGACCTGCAGTTGTTTTAGTAAAGCAGTGACACTAACACTCTACCCAAATGACTGATTTCAAAATCTGAAGATAAATAACAACGACAACAACAAGGACAAAAGCTAAAGTGTAATTATATGCTGAACTTTTGCATGTTAGAAGAAAAGGTATCCACTGCTCCAAGCTGAAAACTGTACAGTCATGCTATTACAAAGAGATATTACTATTGTGAGGAAAAATAATTAAACACAACAGTTAAAATTCCATTTTTGTTAAAAGTGACCCATTTTATTTAAGGCAGTAAATAAATGTTATACTTTAATTTTATACTTAGGATCCAGATGTATTTATTTTAATAAACTCATATATAGATAAGGATGAATAATTTCAGCATAATTTATGCTTCATAATATATCCAAGGTATGGTATTATGTAATCAAAGTGCAAATCCCAATACGTCTTGGTGAATAATTCTAATACTTCAAATGAGTTATAGGTATTGAAGAATAAAGTCTATTATTAATCCATATCCCAGAGACAGTGTAAACTGCCATTGCTCCCTACTTTAATTATCTCATCTCAAAGTGATCATCTTTTTTGAGTTAGTACAGGATTATCAATTGTAGTAATGTCTACCTATAACGCTTTGGAACACATATCCTCTGGTGCTTAGTTATTAGGGTGATGGATATGCTAGACTGGTCTTACACTTAACATTTAGGTCTACATAGCTACACCACAGAGGGATGAAAAATCCATATAACTGAGTACTGCAGCTATGCTTATTTAACCATTGGCGTAGATGAGGCCAGGATAAACAAAAAAATGTTTCTGTTGATCTAGCTACTGTCACTTGGGGAGGTAGAGTTGCTACAAGAATGGGGAAACCCCTTCCATTGCTGTAGTGTGCTTCTACACTACAGCACAACAATGGCATAGCTGTGGCACCATACATATGCCACTGTAATACCTACAGTGTAGTATGGCCCTAGGCACTCTATACATTATATACCATGTCATTTGTTCAAAAGAGAGTGTGGTAAAGACACTCAGTTCAGTTCAGCAAAGGATTTTAATATGCTTAAATCTCACTGATTTCCATTGGATTACGCAACTATTTTAAAAATACATTGTTTAGTGAGCTACTGAATCAGAGCCTAATTAATAAATCCTTACACCATACCCAGTACTATTATCAGATATTAATCCTGTATCATCCCACATATTACAGATGGGAAAACCCAGACAGGTTAAGGGACTTGACGATGGCCCATGAGTTAATGGTGGAACCATGATTAGAACTGCCAAAACTGTTCTAATTCATCCAGACCATACTTCCATTCAATGACAAAATAAACAGAATAATGAAATCCTCGTGATCACTTTTCCCATCATGATTTTGCACTTTGCTTGCATTTGTAAAGACATCTGCTGGTAAATTGACCTGTCAGTTACTCTTTAAAAAAAGAAATCTTGTAACTCCCCATTGTGTGTGTCCTCTTAGAAATCAGAAAACAGTTTTCCCTGCTCAGTTAGTCCTTTTTTAGTGTATTTGTTCCCTACTTCTAAGACACAGAAGCTGCTTTGTTTGTTTTTTATTTTCCTCTGTTGTCATCAGGAAAGATGGGTAAATAATAGATTTTTTGGTTTACTGGTAATTATAAAAATTTGAAAAAATAGTTTTGGGTTAAGTGGAACATTTTGTTAGACTGAAACTATTTTTGTGTGAATTTTTCATGTCTTTAAGTTTCTAAATAAAATTAAAGCGAATTTTTAAATAAAAATGTTGTTTACATTTTTTTTTATTTGAAATGCTTTGAGGGTTTTTAAAAATTAGGTATTTCTCAACTGAACAATTTGGCAAAATTTTCACAAATTCATGGAGTGTTTTTGTGTTGCCAAATCTGTATTTCTCACCCCAAGAGTTTCAGTCAAAGATTTCATCCAAGTCTAGACACCAATATCAATGATTTAATTATATCAACATAATAATGTTAATTGGGTTAGTTTTCCCTCTGAGTGGCTCTTACCAAATAGTACTGGCTCATACACATAGTAGCTGCCTATGATGATATGGGATGATATGTGTCTGACAACATTTATATATGTTTATACATACATAAATGTCAGACACCCCAATAACCCAAGCTTGCTTCTACTGTAGTTCCCGGTCTGCATCCAAAATTAAGCCAAGATTAGAGTTTGTTGAAAAATCATTTAATGGGGTTCCCTTCTGTCATAGAATAGTGGGGCAGTTGCTTCTGTTAATACAGACTATGTCTAAGCTCATCTTTTCCATGCTGACACAAGGACTTACATGTGCTGCATTTAAGTTGACTAATAATGTTATCTCTTTTTGAAAAGACTGTGCTACCTTACTTCAAATATTTACTAAATATTTTGCTCTCTGAAGGAGTAGAAGTCTCCATGGGAATCTGAGCTTATTTGCTCCCCCACTGAAGCACAAGATGAGAAACAGGGGGTGCTGAAACTTGACCCAGAGTGTGGCAATCATGTAGATCACCTTGTGAAAAGTTTCTAGATCTAGCCAGATAGGGGTGTTCCCAAGAGACTACATAAAGGCCCACACAAAACGAAGCCCAGTAGATCCATGACAGTACCTTACTTCACAAGGAGGCTCATCTGAGTGGATCTGCCTGAAGAATAAGGGCATATCTACATTATAGCACAGTTTGGATTAGGTGAGTATGAACTGCAGTGCACTCCAAAGTGCTGTGCTGTAACTCCCCCATGGGGAGTCTGTGGGTGCAAAATAAAGGTTTCTAGTTTTTGTTAATGTAAACCTCTTCAAACAAGACTACATTAATGCAGACTAGGATTTTTTTAATTCATGCCCCTAGCATCCACACAGGAGAGTTACAGTGTGGCACTTCAGTGTACATTGGTATTCACACCCTTGTAGTCTGAATTGAAGGGCAGCGTCGACATGATGTAAGGTAGCTTTCACTTGAATAATGGTGGCAAACACAGCCATTAGTAAATAAAGGAACTACTTATCTGACTTTCGTGGTACAACTGACCTTCATGGATAAAGTTTCAAAAAACAGGTTTCAGATACTCAATTTTAGTCACATGAGACCACTTTCAAAATTGTAAGATGTTAGTTTTACATTTCATATAAACTTTCAGTAAAGATACTTCAAGTGAAATGTCACCACCTGGGGAAGATTTTAGGAAGCAGACAGCATTTGCAGTAGATGAGACATATCCACCTGCCTAGAGAGATGCTTTTGAAGAACTTTTTTTTTCACTTGGCTGGATCCATATTATGCCAAATGGTTTGTAGCTTTACAGAAAGAGAGTTCAGGTCCAGGGATAGCCACATTCTCCTGTGAAGGGTATGCTTGTGTTCATTTTGGATAAAATGTGGTTTGCAGGTTGGTTATGCATAGGGAAGCATGCTGTGGCTCACCAGCCTAGGAACATTCTAGAGAAGGCCGGGGGGCGGGGGGTGAGCTCAGCATGCAGAATGAAGAACTATGAACATGTGATAAACAAACCCATATATGGAAAGTTTAACTCTGATTGGTTAGAGGTTCATATTATGTAACTTGTTATGTAAGTGCCATGTGCTATAAAATATCAAGGGGAGGGGCTCCTTGCTGGAGGGACTCTACCTGATCCTTTGTACCAGGGGCTCTCCTTGTGCACATATTGAATAAAGCCTTGTTTAATCGAATCACATTGCATTGAATCACATTGCATTGCATCGCATCGAATCAAAGTCCCTTGATTCTACCCAGCATCAGACTCACTGGGAACCACAAAATCCCAACACCTACAAAGGTTCTCCTTCCCCTTCCATCAGTGTAGTTTGGCTATCTCCCTGGCCCTCTTTCTAGTATGGATTCCTTTCCATTTCAAAATCCAAAACATTTGCTCATCTTCCCACCACCCCCAACCATGATATCAAATTCTGAATGTGGCCTTCAGGGACAGCTGCGAGCAGGACAATCCCTGTCAACTCCTATAAAAGATCTACTAATCTGAAGCTGATGGGATCTTGGAGCTAACGTATAGGAGCATGCCTCTGTGGACTGCCTGATGTTCACATGTCTTGAAGATCCTCTGGCGTTGGAGGTAAATGTCAAGTCTCCTGCTACTTCTGTCTGAGGAGAGAAACAAGCCACCTCTGATAATGGCAGAAGCATTCAAAATACTTTTGGTCAGTGCAGATTTATAGAGTTTCTTACTCCTCAAACAGGAGTAGTTTGTGAAGGAGTGACAAAGAGATCCATTCGTGGTTCACTAATTGGTCTCAACAGCACTTGTAAGATCTGAAATGCTCACTACATCTTACACACTGCTGCCATAATCTGTATAAAAAAGGTGGTATGGAAGATATCATTGGAAAACTAACAACTCACTAATCATTAATATTAAGGTATGATATATGCACAGAGTGTGTACAAAATGTTATGACTATGTGCTAGAATTATATTCTTAAATATATTTTGCAAGCAATTCATAAGCATTGTCTGCTTTAGCCAATAAAATGTAGATTTAGATCAGTTTACATACAGGCAGTAAACAGCACCATCAAACTAGAAAGAGTGGGGGAGATTTCAAGAAACAGAACAATTTGCATTTTAGCAAACACCAGTGGGGAAAGAAAGCATGAAGCTTCCTTCACTACCAGACTCTATGTTGCCTTCCTCACAGCTAGAAAAACTTTACTTCGAGGGGTAATCTTCAGAAGACTCCATTTGAAAGGTTTACTGATCTATAAAGACGGGGAAGGGGTAGCTGAACTTTAAGTGATAAGCAATTGAACCAACTGATTGTATACAATATTACTGTGCTATAAAAGCTAATGACACACTGTTGATTAATGTCATTGTATTAACACTATATTAGGAAATATAGATAATTATATTATCCTTTAAAACCTGTAATCAAAAATGGAGAAAAATGTCTCTGCCAGACAGGAGGGAATGGTGAGACCTCTTTTAAGTTGAGAAAGATACGTCCTTCAACCAAAAGGGATTTGAAGTCTTTGGAAATAGATGAGAAATCTGCTTAGGCAAAGATCTATCTCCAGGAAAACAAGGGAAACCAGCATCTTGTATTTCTGTGGAAGGCCTTGACTGAAGGATAGTCAGCCATGGCTGGGAAGAACAACCGGTGAGATGAGCAAACTTGAACAATGTTTGAACCTTGCTAAATTAAGATTTAGCCTTTTAGATGTGTGCTTTCACTTTTATTTGCTTGTAACCTTTGCTAACTTTATTCCTTTTAATTGACAGCACTTAACCTATGCTCTGTTGTTAATAAATGTGTTTTATTTTTACTACTAATGAAGGGTGTATTTAGCACAGTTAAGTTAATAAGCTGTAATGTGCTTACATCGCTTTAAAGGAACACACAAACATTTTTCCTTGAATTGTCCAGGAGATGGCTGGACATTGCCAAGTACACAGTTTGGGGAAAATTTGGGGACTAGGATTGTGCTGGGATCACCTTGCTGATTGTAACCAAGGCTGGTGGAAACCAGAGTGGAGCTGTGGGGCTGTAGAGAGGCTTCAGGGGTCAGAGCTGCTGTACCAGGTGTTATCTAGCACATGGACACTAAGGGAGTGACCTGCATGCCTGTAGGCTAGCTGTGAACACCCCAGGCGAGGAGCTACAGCAGCAAAGCATTGTAGGACACTCAAAGTTGCAGGGCAAGTGGTGACATAACCATTTATTGAACCTAGGGTGACCAGACAGTATGAAATATCAGGAAATGTAATAGGTACCTATATAAGAGAAAGGCCCTAAATATCGAGACTCTCCCTGTAAAATCGTGACATCTGGTCAACCTAATTGAACCCGAAGCCCCATACAGAAGGCAATGGAGGCCAAAGAAATTAAGAAATGTTTGAACAAGAATATCAAACATTCCAGCTGTGGATTCCTGCCAATGGCTACCTTCAATGAAAAATTAGACTCTCAGTGTCAAGTCATTCTAATCTGTACAATCAGCACTTTTCCTTGGGCAAAAGAATTAAAGAGCTGTTACTTTAGCTAATATGGTCAGATCCATTAACCTATGATATGACCAGTGAGGGTGGTTTTGATTTCAGATCTAAATGTTAGCCGCTGGAGCAGTACCAGTCTCACAGTTTCAAAAGTGAGCCTACCCTCCCTTAGCTATAGGCTTATCACACACACTTCCAAAGGACCGTCTTGTATGGAAAATATGGTTTGAGGCAATAAAAGTTGATTATGCACTGAATCACTGCTGTTACTTCTCTTTTGTCATTCAGAACTGTTTCCCCAGCCTTGATACAATGCATTAAATCAAAGTACTGTGAGCAATGCTCACAAACCGTGACATTAGTCACATTATTCAACTAAAGCAGTTAACCAAAGGAGTGTTTGGTGGCACTAACCCAGCCAGTGGTGGCTGCAATATGGATGATCTGTATTAGAAGTAGGATCATTCAACATTCAGTGTTTGATCCACAGATAATATTTAGTTGGTGAAACTGGGGGTATTTTTGAACAAAGGGGCAATTCCATGAATATTTCTCAGCAGTACTATTCAGGACATGAATCTTCTCCATCAGTGATCATCATTGGCAGTAGCCATTTATTAGGAACCTGGATATGGGAAACTTATATAAGTACTAAGCAGCTGGCATGAGGTCAGGGGGGAGTACTCCAGAGACTGTTTAGATGAATAGCTGCTCAGTGATAACTACATGGTTGATATTCAATAATTAAAAAAAAAAAAAAAAACCTAGGAAATCATTCCATGAAAAATTGTTGGTGGAAGCAGCTATTGACCTTAACATTCAGACCAGACCTAAACTCAAGGGGAGGGGCAGACTTTGTTATGAGGCCAGATTAAGTTATGCTGCAGCTATACAAAGACCTGACTGCAAACAAGCTCAGATGCAAGGCTCAGCCCAAAAAAGCTAGAATTTAACTCGTATCCTAATGTAAGTGGTGATAGAGGGAAGACTCACCCATAATTCTGCTTCCCTGTTCTTATAATTTCTTCTGTTGGTACACGGAGTCCTATCACAAGAAAGTTGAAACTGCCCCAGCTCCAAGAATTTTGGCTTTTTCAGGAACTGGCTATTCAGCAGTATCCTGAGACCAGCGGGCAGTGCCTCTAGAGAGTGTGCAGTTTCAGTTCCTTGTGGGCAGGAAACACCACACATTCTAAATTCCATAGATGACAAATAAATATGCAACAGTGGTTAGAGTACTAGCATGGGGTTTAGGAGATCCAACTTCAGTGCCCTGTTCGGCCACAGATCTTCTAGGGGAACCGGAGCTAGTATCTTTGTCTCTGTACCTCAGTTCCCCATCAGTAAAGTGGGAATATTTCCCTATCTTATAAGGGTGATATAAGAATAAACACATTAAATATTATGAAGTACTCATATACTATAGTAATGGGAGCCATAAGTGCCTAAAATTGAGCTCAGGGCCCCATCCCCTTTCATCTAGCTACTGAAGTAGCACTGATATACAGGTCGTGATAATGTAGTAAGAAATATGGTAAGTGTTCTCCCATTGCATGCCCAGCAGTTGAGAAGCACTTTCTCTATAAGACAGTTCCTATATCATCTGTGAACCAGGAATGTGTTAACACAATCAGATGTGTTTAATAGGTACAATCCAGTGCTATCTAGGGAGAGAATGTGGAAGAATGAATTATACCAATAAGAAAACGTGTATATCTTTGTGGTTCAGAAAAATCTTCAGTTTAACATTAGCTACAATTTCTTGGATTGCTAATAGTTTGACAGCTAGAAAACTCTTACTTTTATGGTTTTTATTTATTTACGCTTCCTTGCTTGTTTGTTTGTGTAAGTTTTTTGTTGGTTGAATGAGGTTATAAAGTATGATGCTTCAAAATACTTCAAGTGCTTTGGAAAAGCAAGAAACAGTACTTTAAAAAAAATCTTAGTTTCCCTTGAAAACAACTTTTGCTTTCATCAGTTGTTTTGAATATTTCAGCCAGGGCTGCCCAGAGGATTCAGGGGGGATGGGGCAAAGCAATTTCAGGGGCTCCTTCCATAAAAAAAGTTGCAATACTATAGAATACTATATTCTGGTGGGGCCCCCTGTGGGGCCCAGGGTCTGGGGCAAATTACCCCACTTGCCACTGCCCCCCTCCCCCGGGCAGCCCTGATTTTAGCAGCTATTCTCTATCCCTTTATTCTAAAAGGATGGTTAATGAATCCTGAATATTTGATGTAAGAACAGAAAGGAGGCTTCCCCCAGGGAACCAGAAAGTATTTCTCGTTCTTTCAAATATACATGTATAAATTTACGGCACATGATTTTTTTTTAACTGTTTTGTACAGCTAGAGGAAAAAAACAGGGTAACATCAGTAATACTTAACATTTAAAGATCGTCTTTAAACTTTCAGGATCCCAAAGGACTCATGGAGGTTTATGGCTTGCACTGCAAATAGTCCCATTGATTTCAGCAAGTGTTGTGCCTAAGTAAGAATTGCTGCAAGATCCTGTGTAGAGACTGTAGATCAGGCCTCAAACATTTAACACTGGGATTAAAGGCTGTAAAGTCACATGTATATTTGAAATGTCCTCCCAACCTTAATTTATTCATTTTGCCTTTATTTTTATGTTAAATTAGTACTAATTTGCAAATTCTTTTCACTCAGCAACTTCATATAATTTTCCATAAAATTAATGTCTTTCTGCACCTAACAGCTTATTATTTTAGGAAAACAAGTAGACTCGCCTGAAAAGGTTTACATTCTACTGATTATCAGTGGCACTACTCAGTCATGTAAATGTTTGCGGGATCCTCTTGAATGGTGGTGGATAATTCTTAGGCTAAACGGAAAACAAATTAAAATTATGTTTATCTTGTTCTCCTTGCAGTCACTAGGGCCTTAGATCATTCTTATATCAAATATGGATATGTAAACTTTCTGTACATTCAATATACCTGCTAGAGATGGTAAAAGCTGTTAACATTTATTTTGACAATTTCAGTATTTATGTTTTAAAAATCAAAAGATTCTCATCAGCTCAATAACTGGTCAAAAATATGAGAGAAGGCTGACAAAAAAAATCACTAAAAATGTTTAAATTCAGGAAGTTTTAGCCAGCTCTCAAAACTGCTGCCAATCCTATTATTCTTTATTTTATTAAGTTCTTCCGCCTGCTTTTACTAAGAAGTTGAAGGGCCCTAACAGCCTGAGGTTTTAGCCTTCACAGCATAACCTAATACAACCACATGTGAATGCAACTTCCACAGTGTGGCTGTTAGTGAATTAGAGTGATGCTAAATCTGTGTCCTTAAGACCTGAGCATTTAGGTTTATAGCATGACATAGTAGGGTTTGACTTGTAGCTTTTGTGAGATTCTTAAGTATCAATACCTCTCAGATCCAGAAAGCCTTGAGAATTTAACAAGGGGCTACGAAATGTGTAGCATGACAAGGGTGATGATACATGTTCACTCTAAGCAAAACTGGCAGCATAAGTAGTATATTTAAATGGATGTATAATCTTTTCAAAGGTTAGGAATTCATTTTCTGTTTTCCCTTTTCTCTGACTGAAATAAATGTCTTCTTAATTCCAATGAGATTTCAGCACATGGAGACACCCTGAAGAAAGGTAAAGAAGGGAGAATGATTTTAGGGTTAATGCAATGGACAGATTAGATATCTGGGTAAAATTCCATACTCTGCTATAGAAATCCTGTGAGACCTTGATCAAGACATAGTTTCATTGTGTGTCAGATCATCAACTGTATGACAGAGATATCTCTACTTGCTTACTTACACGGAAGTTGTGAAAATAACCCCTAAGTCCTTGGAGGAGCTCAAGGTGATGATAGATAGCATATAAGTAGACATAAGGGTCATCAAGATAGTCAATAAGAAAAGGCGTTTTTCCAAACCCAGTGGATATTTGTGACAGTTTGTGCTCTCACTGAAGTGGTTTTTTAAGCCATTTTATTGCACTATTTACTGGACTTACGTCATTTCCATTGGTTTTCTTCTCTTCCTCATTGTTCTTTAGGAGTTCCTGTCACCCTCTTCATGCACCAACAGATTCCCAAGATCTCTCAATACTCTCCCCTAGCTCTGTGGCTTTTAACTCATCCTGCATAGCTTCTCAAGTGTCTAGATGACTTTCCCCCCAAAAGTCCCTACATAGAACATAAGAATGGCTATACTGTGTCAGACCAAAGATCCATCTAGTCCAGAATCCTGTCTTCTGACAATGGCCAATGCCAGGTGCTCCAGAGGGAATGAAGAGAATAGGTAATCAAAAAGTGACCCATCCTCTGTCACCAGTTCCCATCTTCTGTCAAACAAAAGCTAGAGACATGATCCCTGCTGATTCTGTCTAAGGGCCATTGATAGACCTATCTTCCATGAATTTATCTTTTTCTTTTTTTAACGCTGTTATAGTCTTGGCCTTCACAACATCCTCTAGAACAGAGTTCCACAGGTTGACTGTGTGTTGTGTGAAGAAATACTTCCTTTTGTTTATTTTAAATCTGCTGCTTATTAATTTCATATGGTGACCACTAGTTTGTGTGTTAAGAGAAGGAGAAAATAACACTTCCTTATTTACTTTCTCCACATCAGTGATGATTTTATAGACCTTTATCACATTCCACCCCTTAGCTGTCTCTTTTCCAAGCTGAAAAGTCCCAATCTTATGAATTTCTCCTCATATTGAAGCTGTTTCTTATTCCTAATCATTTTTGTTGCCCTTTTCTGTACCTTTTCCAGTTCCAATATATATATATTTAAAAGAGGGTTGTCAAGAACTGCATGCAGTATTCAATATGATATTTCCAGTTTTAAAATGGCTATTAGGTAAATTTGATAGATATGGCATTCCTCCAGTGCATCTAACTTAATTGGGTTGCCCTGCATTAGAGGTAGGTAACTGACACTGGGTCTTAGGTAGAAAGTCAAAAAAGCCTATGGTGCCAATAGACAGATCTTTGAAACCTGCTTGTTTGCTTTTGATAGTCTCAAGTCAAATATCCAGTGACAAATTTTGATATTTTGAAAACTCATAAAATTGATAGGGTTTCTCTGTCTAAATTATAATGCATATGTTTTGTCCTCAGAATTGAATGGTTTTGCCTAGAGTCATATGAACAAGGTCTTGGGTATTTGCAATTACATGGATGCAGATTTTGCTGTGGAATTCACTTTTTGAAAAAAAGTTGTGAAAAAAAAATAAGTTTCATTAAAAAACATGGGCAAAATTTTCCAAATGTAACTGCCTGAAATTTGGTACCTAGATAAAAATGTAAGCACATAAGTATGATTAGATTTTAGGTGTTCTGAACAGCAGTACCTTTGAACTTCTGATTTTTATTCACATTAATGCTAACAGCTCATGGCCACAATAACTTGTGGCACTACAAAGTTTGTGATAAAGTTTATCTGTGTCCTCCTTTGTTCATGGAATATCTTTAAAATTAAACTTCTTCCAAAGTTCTTCCATTCATCCCCATTAGAGGTCCTCTAGAACTGTTTTGCATTTATTTCATTTAATGCTTGTTACCAGAATAGTCTCAGCAGTTTAAAACAACATTATGTTATAATTATTTTTCTGGAATTCTATGAAGTGTAATAACTACAGTTTTAATTGTGTTTTGTTCTCTTTAGCAATCTCTTCTCATTGTAACACCAAATGATATCTAGCTTCTGAGGAGCCTACAATTGCATAATATTACATGTTTATGGAAATTTAACTGAAAATCCAGAACACTGTAAGTTCTTTTTTTTAAAATTTGAAAGCTTTCTGATTTATTATATAATTTCTATGGCAATATTTCTGGATTATCAACCCCAAGTATTCAAAAATTCATGAATCAGACTGTAAAGTCATGAATCTAGCTTTGAAATGTCACTTTCTGGTTTCTGAGCCTTTAGGGCTCATTTTTTTAAATGTTTATGCATCAAACTGAGGGCTAGGCCCTTACAAAAATCAGAGTCAAGATTCTCACATAATCACTTGACTCCAGGAGTTGGAGCTTTAAGAAATATCCCCAATATTTTGAGAGATAGTAAAAACATTGCAAGAGTTGGCAACATTATATGTTAAGAACTCCCCAATCCACTCCCCCCCACCACACCATCACCACCACAAATGAAGCTCTTGGAAATAGGTGCCTACTAAATAAGATGACAATTTTCAGCATAGCCTCATGTCATAAACAGATAGTAGGAGTTAATAGAACAGAAGTACTTTATATTTCTTTTGACTATAAAAGGTTAACAAGTTCAGTAAGCCTGGCTGTCACCTGATCGGAGGACCAATCAGGGGCAGGATACTTTCAAATCTTGAGGGAGGGAAGTTTCTGTGTGTGCTGCTAGATTTGGTTGTTGTTCTCTCTGGGTTCTGAGAGTGACCAGACATGCAACCAGGTTTCTCTCCAATCTCTCCCATCAGGCTCTTATAAGTTCAGAATAGTAAGTACTAAGTAAATAAGGTGAGTTAGGCTTATGTTTGTTTTCTTTATTTGCAAATAGTGACTCTTGCATGGATAGGAGCCTTCAAATTTGTAATTTCTATGCTGAAAAGAATTTTAATTTGATACATGTATCTTAGGCTGCAGGAGAAGTATTCAGTGTCTATAGCTGAAAAATCAAATACGTAACCTAATCACATCTTAATCCTCAACCAGATAATATTTTACTGTTTTTCCTCTCACTTTAAAATTAAAGCCTTCTCTATTGTTTAAGAACCCATAGATTGTTTTTTTATTTGGGTATGAGACCAGGGGACGGGGTCTGGCTCACCAGGACGCAATTGGTGAGGGAGAAAAGGAGGGACAGGGGGACAGGAAGAGCTAAATTTTCTCTCTGTGTTAAGATTACTGTCTCTCTCAGGGATAGTCTGGGAGGGGGAGAGAGAAGGAGGAGGGAAGGTGCATTTTCCTCTCTGTTTAAGATTCAAGGAGTTTGAATCACCGTGGTCTTTCAGGGTAACCCAGGAAGGGGAAGCCTGGGAGAGGCAACGGTGGGGAAAAGGGTTTACTTTCCTTGTGGTAAGATCCAGAGGGTCTGGGTCTTGGGGTTCCCCGGGCAAGGTCTTGCGGGGACCAGAGTGTACCAGGCACTGGAATTCCTGGTTGGTGGCAGCGCTACAGATTCTAAGCTGTTAATTGAGCTTAGAGGAATTCATGCTTTTACCCCATCTTTTGGACGCTAAGGTTCAGAGTGGGGAATTATACTATGACATCTCATTAGATATATTATAATATTACAACCTGAAATGCATTATGCAGTGATATCATGCTTTAGATTTTATAATGTATACCTTCATAAGAAAGAGTTTCTATGGAAGGCCTCTGAAGAGAAATATATATACTAAAACTTTAGAAGAGTGTTCTTTGTAGGAAACCTGATTTTACCTGAGTCTCACTATATTGTTGTCAGCCAAAAATGCCATATATATATATAGTAAGACAAATATTTTTAGCTAAATGGAAAATCTTTACAGTGTTTAAGCAAAGATGGCCCCTTATTAAAAACCTCAATCTGAAAAACAACACTGGATCCAAACAAGATTTTTTCTTTTTTTTTTTTCTTGGGGGCAGGGGAGTTGAAACCACCTTCCCCAATTTTTGTGAGGGATAAGGAAAGAGAGAAGGTGGATGGTTGTATTTAGATCATTTAGAGCATACAAAGGGGTTTCAGCTCAGAAGTAAAATTAGTGTGAAAAGTGTAAGCAAAGAGCAATCATCTGGTTTGAGTTTTGGAAGAATGAAAAGCAGAGTTCTAATTTTAAAATTTTAAGTTTAACTGAAAATGGATGAGTTTTATCATTACAAATTTTCAGGATTGCTACTTTTCACAGCAGATTATGGCCTTTTATTGCTTGGAAAAAGATTAACATGAGTTGTACAAGTAGTCATTATCAACTGACACAGAGTAAATAGCATCTGGTGACATCTACATACAGCTTCAACTGTAGACAGATTCCAGTGGAAACATAGAGACAACTTCTTGTAAGATTTAACTAAGAAATAATTTTGAAATGATGTCTGTATGTTTCTGTAAAGCTTAAATAAGCCACTGTAATACAGCAGAAAAAAAAAAAACCTTGTAAAATATTCTTTATTATTTGGGTGTACTATAGTATTATATGTGTTCATGTACATATACACTAGGGGGCAGAATAAAAACTATGCATTAATATGTAACTCTTGAGTTTTGAGTCTTTTCATAACATTATCACCGTGATACCATTGTATTTCAGAAGATAATGGTTCAAATCCAAGTTCCCTGCTCAAATATAAATTTGGATCCAGGGCATTGGTTTGGGCCTATCTCTAATTAAATTTGTTTAGAAAATGGCTTATAATGCCTGGATTCATTATAAATTCACATTGCCATTTTAGAATGGAACATAGATTCTGAGATAGTGTTTCATGTGTTTTGTCTTTTGCATTGACCAGGTAATACAATGATGTTTTTATTATATCATCATATTTAATGCATCTGTTTGCGATACTTTCTTTCAAAAATAATGGCTTTTGGTTACAACAGGCCTAGATAGCAGCATCTTTGGTATCACAGTCTCCATTACAACAGCTTAGGAAGAAACATCACTTACTACATGCTGTATATAACTATTTAACAATTGATTTCCTCTCATTAAATTCCACAGCAAAGTAGTCTTGCTGGGAATGAGAAAAGTATACTTTTCGAACATGGCATTAGAGATTTAAATATAATGTGTGGGGGTGTGTGTGTGTGTAAAAGATGCATCTGTAATTGCAAAAAACCCTATTATTCCTTTTGTTCCTTTGGATGTCTGCAACATATCCCCAATAACGCCATCTACATATAGCCCTGTAGATGTGCATCATATCAAAGTGAACCATTTTATGAGCTGTGGTGGTTTTGCTATTAAAATAGCTTTGATCACTGCAGGAACCTTAAGGCTAGCAATCTGGAGAAGTGAAGGAACAGTCGCATCACATGATTATTTCTAAATGTGATATGACATTTTTCAACTTTCCCTCATTGAAATGACTATAAAATCGTTCTATGAGTTCACCATGTGGTACTGTAAATTAACAGACATTATAAAGATCTAACAGAAAGCAGTTTGTTTCTAGGGATTTTTTTCCCAAGGAGTTGTTGGAAGACATTTCATGTCATTTCCCACACTTGATCTTATATCAAAACCTGAATGATTCCAGGTGACTCTTAGGCCTGGTTTACACTTAAATGTTTTGTCAACCCAGCAGCATCACCCAAGAGTGTGAAAAATCCACAACTCTGCGCAGCGCTGTTTAACCAACGTAAACCTGGTATAGGCAGCACTAGATGGAAGGAAGAATTCTTCCATTGACTTAGCTACTGCCTCTTGGAAAGGTGTATTACCTACACCAATGGAAGAACTCCTTCTGTCAGCATAGCCAGTGTCTACCCTGAAGCTTTACAGCAGTCATCTGCAGTACTGCAGCTGTGCCTCAATAGTGTTAACAATCCCAGAGAGTGGTAGTTTGTTATATACATTTCATAAATAAGAAATTTCAAATATGAAGTGCCACTTGTAATTGAGACATAATTAAGTCTTATAAATAACAACAAAAAAGAGTTGATTTTATGCATTTCCTTTAGAAAAGTCCAAAAGGAAAATAAAGGAAAATAAAAATGTTAGCTTAAAAAAACAAAACAAAACACAAGAACAAATTATGGTATAAGCCTATATAATACACCTTTTTTTTTTTTTTTTGCAATAGGAATATGAATAGTATCTCTTGATCAAAATTAAAGATCCAGTTCATCCTAGTTGGTTTCACTTCAGTTACATCAGCAATGAACTCTCATGGTTTATAGCGGACTTAAGTGTATAGATGAGCCTTTTGCTGATTGCCATACAGGGGTGAATTTCACTAAAGAAAATAGTTGAATTCAGTCAGTGGGTCGTTGAGATATTATCTTCCATTACTGCATGTTGGGGGTAAAATTTGGGAAACTCAGTCACAAGTCCACCCCATTTAGTCTTAATCAATTTTTGGCCTTTTTTATAAAATTTCATACATAATTATTTCCACTTGTAGTGTCTGGATATATGTTTATGCCAGACAGATAATAACAGACAAAACAGATTTGGTAAATGGCTCCAAGTTGCCACTTTCCAGCAAGCACCGGGAAACCCTTTCATTTTCCATGATATCTGTTGACTTCTTTGATTCCTTTGTCTAGTCCTTCAGTTCTGTCCTTCAGTTTCTGGTCTACTGTTTCTCCAGTGTGACCCATGTTCACTTAGGTTTTTTTAT
The DNA here is from genome assembly GCF_003597395.2 of Chelonoidis abingdonii. Lineage (NCBI taxonomy): Eukaryota > Metazoa > Chordata > Testudines > Testudinidae > Chelonoidis > Chelonoidis abingdonii. Next base: position 282,340,038 of record NC_133769.1, on the reverse strand, counting down.
AAATTTACATTGCAGATTAATCTTCATCCAATGTGCTTTTAACATATCAAATGTTTAGGTTTTAGGTAACCCATTTATGATACATATTCAAGTTTCAGTTACCAAAATTCTACATTTTTTTTCTGCTAGGTTTCTAATTTTCTGGGTAGAATTGTCCTAGATAACTCTGGTTTTCAGCCTTCCCAGAAAAAGTTTTGTTTTTATTTTACTTTATAATTATGTTTGTGTACTTCAGGGGTCAGCAACCTTTCAGAAGTGATGTGCCGAGTCTTCATTTATTTACTCTAATTTAAGGTTTCGCGTGCCAGTAATACATTTAAACATTTTTAGAAGGTTTCTTTCTATAAGTCTATAATATATAACTAAACTATTGTTGTATGTAAAGTAAATAAGGTTTTTAAAAGATTTAAGAAGCTTCATTTAAAATTAAATTAAAATACAGAGCCCCCCAGACCAGTGGCCAGGACTCGCGCAATGTGAGTCCCACTGAAAACCAGCTCGAGTGCCACCTTCAGCACACATGCCATAGGTTGCCTACTTCGGTGTACTTCTTACTTACATCTTGCATCCCAACATATTACTTTTGTTCTGTCAGCAACAATATAATTTTAAGAAGATCAACAATTCTATATAAAAGAAGAATTCACAAAACTGAAAATATGCCCGCAAGACTTTTGCTAAAGTCCTACTACTCCTGTGCTCATTTGCTATCCATAATTACAAATCATTAAAATATAGCTAGCAAAGCTTTTAATCTTATCATTAGCAATCCTCCAATTTTATATTTAAATGTTATAAGTCAGAAAATGTGTGTTATATGTGCTATCCTTTTAATCTATTAGAAATGTGTGGGGTGGGGAAAAGTTATGGAGAGCATGCTATCTTTAATGTCAACATTTCTTATCTTCTTTAAAGGTGGATTTTTCATTGAAAGGCCAGTTTTATTTGGAAATCATTATGAAGAAACTTCATTAGAAACTTTCTCAGAGAATGCACTTTGAATGGGTGTCTCACTTTTAGGACCTTCATATTTGTTGCTTTTAATGGTACCCCAAATCTTCATAGTTTCCTAAATAAGAATTCTTGTTTTTCTTGCAGATGGAAGGTACAGTATTTGCTATAGAAAATATTAGGAAAGAATAAAATACTCAAATGCTAAGGTACCTAATTGTCTTAGGCAAAATTGGCAAGTCTTTTCAGTGTCACTGTACGCCAAGCAAGGCATACCAATGCAGAATGCCTCAAAGCAAGTTTCATAGGACAAGATATCAGGTGCCTAGAACAAGCCCCACCTCCCCAACACACACACAGAAAAAAAACCCTCATAAAATTAGAGTATGCAAGAAGAATCCTCAGAGATACCCTATATTCTCTTGTTGAAGAGGTAGAGTTTGTTTTTCCCAAATTCATAAGGCCAGAGGTTTCACTCCCAAACTATGAAGTCCTCAGGAACCATGGGCAATCCTGTGGCCATCACATACATCCTTCTGCCTTGACTTCCTGGCAGTGAAGTTCCAAGGTATCCACATTAACAGGGGCAACCACCGGCCATGGTGGTCCCCAGGACTACTGGGGTATGTAGGCAGCTTTGAGGCAGAAATACCATAACCTTATATAACATTTATCTTCTTCAGATAGTCTCCTAATGGCCAGAGGGCACAATTCATTTTACAAGATTATTGATGGGTTTGGTATGAGAAAGGCATTCTTGCTGTATGCTTATCTGCACTTGTATAAATGCAAGAGATTTCTTCTTTCTAGAATTGCATAGGCTGTTGGGTGTACAACAATGCTGTTGCTGCTGAAGAGACAACATAATATAAATCAAGACTCCACACCATTAGATTGATTTAAGCAATGGCCAGAACTTTATTGAGCAACTAACTAAAAAGCCTTTATTTATCTGGGAGTAACAACTCATTCGATTCAGTTCCAGTCACATTCTATTTCACAGCTCAATCCTCCAAGATAAAGTGCCACTATTTTCCCTGATCAAATTAGGATTAGGGCTGACAAACTGAGGTCTCCTCATCCTGACCTTTCCACATACAAAGATACTGGAAAATCTTAAAGCTGTGCACAGTAGTGAAATTCCATCCCAGACCATAACATATGGAGTATCCCTAGTCATATTTATTCTTGACCCTGTGCTTGGATTGGTAGGTGGAAGGGGCGATAAAAAATAAAATCATACCAGAGACAACAATGGAAATATCAGGATTAATTTAATCATATCTCTTACCATCACAACCCCACTGGATAATCATGTCTGACCCAACTAAATATAAATGTTTGCCAAAAACATGGTAGCATTGGTTTTGTACAAGTGAACCCATCCTCACAGAAAAAAGTTTTGGTATATGAAAGTTATCTGAGGCTAATTGACTACCTATCCCCAAACTAATTCTTTCTGTTGAAGTAAAATTAAGAAATCCCCATCAGGGATCAGGGCACCACTGTGTTAGACATAGTAAACATATGTATTAAGAGTGACAATCCCTGACCCAGTGACACTGTGATCTTAGAATGTGATGAGAAAATAGATGGAGAAGAAAATAAAACCTATCTAAGAGTGAAATAAATTATGTTTGTCATGGTAAGAAATACCATGGTCAGCACCCTTGAGAATGGCTAAATCACTGCCATTTTGTAGGTATCACAGCAGCGATAATTTTATAGAGAGGTTTGAAGAAGAATAATGCAGTGTCTTCTGTGGGAATTCTTCCAAAACATAAGGAAATATATGGACAAAAGAGAAGAAATTGGATTAATGGGAAATGAAGACTGGCATTACTGAAAGAACAGAGGTAAAGCTTCAAGTCTCAGCAATATATTAGATCAAGAGGGTGGAATTTAGCAGTGAAGAGCTTTCAGAGTTAGGACAATTGCTTTATGTGTGATGAAATGGAGAAGAGGCGAAGCCTGGGAAAGGGTGGAGGTAGTGGGATTAAGGTAATGCTTTACAAAATATTTAAGCACCTCCAATATCTATCACCTCCCTGACATGTACAACTTGAACTGGGATTAGCCACTTCATAGGTAACATTTGACATAGGAAGATCCAGATCATGATGTTTCAAGTCTCACAGGACCCCAGTTAAGGATTCCATCTTTGATCCAATTACCTGGTCTTTCTGTCCCAGGATGAATTATTAGACTCAAGGGAGGACCCAGATTTTGATAGTAACCGATGCAAAAAACATCTGTGTTATGCCATAATGGTGCAGCTCCACAGTTCAGCCTCAAAGCTGAATTTCACATCATTCCATTCCCCTTCCTTCCTCCCCCTGCTCCCCAAGGAAGTTATGCCAGTTTTGAATTAACTTAATTGCATAATTTACATTGATATCTTGTCTTACTTTATTTCAGCTCAGAGTCATTATAGGCAGTTAGTCATCTTAAATATCCAGTTCTCTGACGCCAAAGGGCAGCCCTCAATGTAAATCCACAGTTAATGCCATTATATACATGTGTGTACAAACCAAAAGGAGGGTAAAATAGGATGAAATAACAGAGTCTTATGGACTCACAGACCTCTTACCTCTCCAGCCTCATGCCATTCATGTCTCATTTTCCCATTACTGGTCCACAGTCTCCCTCTGCTAATAGGTGACTAGATTATGGTTCATTTGGAGGGATAAACTATTACTCTTCTAGAATAATAAACAGTCAAATGAAACAAGACAGTCCTTAACTGTCCCCAGACCATACTCCTCTATATCCATAAGCTCTTCCTATGAAATCCTTCAGATGCAGAGAGAAGCTTCCTCCTACACTCTTTTAAAGATTCAGTTATTGATCCAACAACAAGCATAAGTGTCCACATAGCTTCTCTCATCACAGGCCATTTCCATCTCCAGCTTTCACTATAGGTCTTAAGATGAAGCCCTATTGAAGGATTCTCACACAGTCTTTTATTCCAATGAATGACTTATGCCTCTCCAAGTTTCCTACCACTTCTGGAATTCTTCTCTGTAGACCTTCACAGACACACTCCTGAATTGTTTGTTTGTTTTTCATTTTTGTTTTGTCTTCATCGGGAATGTTCCGGAATAGGTAGCTATGAAATTGGGGCTTCAGATTCTAGAGGGAGCTATCTGTTCCGATTGATTTCAATAGGAGTTTTATCAAGGTAACCAAGAGCAGAATGTGACCAATTTAGCTCTGTTGAAGATGCATTGAACCTAGCATTCTGCGTTTAGACTTATTCTCTGTTACACTTAAGAAAGACAGTAAATGGAATTAAGTGAAGGTCTGCCCAACATGATGTATAGGCTGTTTGTTTTTGAAGGATCAGGGTACATAATGAGCCTGCTGTAAAGAGACTTTTATGTGAAACTCTTTTTCTTAATTAGGATACAGGTCAGGCATTCTAATGAGATCTTTAGCACACTAATTATTGATTGGCTTAAGAGGAGCTGCTTTGGTCCCAATTAAAAAAAAATCATAATTTTTCAGATATTCTTTTAATAGGAGTTGTGATACAGCATGGCCAGAGGGCAGCATGAGAGCGTTAGCAGGGGGCCTTATTCCCTGCCAAGAGAGGAAAGTTTGCTTTAGATTAACTAGAACACCTGTACCCATATAGAGCACCTGACTCCAATTAGAGCACCTGACTCCAATTAGAGCACCTGACTTCAGTCATGTGATAAAAAACCCCTGCTTCAGTCAGATGGTGTGGGAGTTGAAGAAGGAAGGTTTGGTGGGAGCAGAGTGCAGGTTGCAGAAATTGGAGAAGAGAAGAGTTTGATAAGAGAGAAATAGAACGTTTGGAGGAGTGCTGCAGTGGATTGTGAAGTCCAGAAGAAACCCTAGGTAAGGGGCACCAGGCTTGTGTAGAAGGGAGGCAAGAAGCCCTTCACAAGCTGACGGGTATGAGAGGGAAGTAACCCAGGGGAAGAAACCGCTAGTCAAGTGGTTCACCACAACCCCAGGGCCCCTGGGTTGGGACCTGGAGTAGAGGGCGGGCCCAGGTCCCTCCCTCTCCACTCCCCTCCGCCAAGGACACTAGTGGAGTAATTAAGAACCAGTACAGAGGCAAGCAATAGCGCCCTGAACCTACCCCAGAGAAGAGAAAGCGCGAGACCCAGCAGATCAGCACCGGCAATTTGCCACAGAGTATTTCTTTTGAAACTGGAGGAGAAGATAAGTAATACTTAATGCTGAATGATGCGGACAAGGTAAGCACTCTTGCTTCATTCTTGGTGCCCATTTGGCAAAGTTAGTCAACTGGTGAGAAATAGAGAGAGGATTAATTGGGGCAAGTGGGATAAGACAGCACAGCAAGAAGGAGGTAAAGAGAGAAGGAAAATACAGAATTTGTCCTTTTTATGGACATTTTGTTCCATAAACCTGTTTTATTCAAAGGTGAAGAGAAAAAGGAGCACTGATAACATCTATAGCAACAAAGTAATAACAAAAGCTTTTCTAACACCTGCGGATAGCAGAAGTAATCATGGTTGGTGATATCCTTGAAGCCCTTAACTAGGAAACAGGGACATCTTGAAGCTTGCCAAGGGCATATGTAGTGTAGTGGAGGTGAAAGAAATATAAACCCAGCTTTTTTTTTTTCTCACTCCTAATCAATATCAGCATGAACTGAAAAACAGTATAAATACTGTGATCACTTGTCAGGAATTATAGCAAATAAACTTAGATTTGCCTTTGGAAGCTGTGATCTTCACTGAGTTAGCAGATATCACAGTTTGCTATTAACAGTGACACTGAACTTCACTAGCGTAGTTAGCCTAACTCCTGTCAGACGTGTCATTTTTTTTCTGGAATGCTGTAAATATAAGCAGATAACTGAAAAATGCAATTAATCAGATTACATGTAAAAGCAATAATAAAACTCTTTCCATGTTTAAATGCTCCCATTTCAATGAAAAATCCTCAAAAATACAGCAAATAAGCTATTGCTGACCTTTTTACTTTGGCAGCCATACAAATCCAGCATATGTATGGAATAAAGGAAAACATGTTTAATTAAGATCTTCTGATAAAAAGGAAGCTGGTAATCATTTATATAACATTAAATCATATAAGACTTTAATAAACTTTATTAAAACAGGTAGGGTAAGGCTGAAATGCAATGTCCAATATAAACCTCCTTTTTCAATTGTTCAGAACTTCCTCAAATAAATGTCTCCTGGGTTAAAATTTCCATGATTAGTTTCTTCCTTGAGGTGATATATGAGTATCAGGAAAACCTATCTAGACACTTTTGAAAGAATAAACAAAAACCTCCTACTATATGTTCCAAATGAGAAATTCTTCATGTGCATAACTCAATAATCATTTGGTTTCTTTTCTCCTGAAGTGTGGATTCCTTTGTAGATTTCTCTAAATTCTGAGAAACAGGCTGTATCATGTTTGAAGAGAATGGGCGCAAGAGTATGAAATCATGAAAGACAACATTTTTCATGCATATTTTATATGATTTCCTTTTTAAAAAATTATTCAACCTAAACTATAAGCAGTGGTGCAAGTAGATTTTAACTCATACTGGTGTGGTACTGACCTGCCAACCTTACCCCCCCTCACAAAAAACGTTCTGTGACTAGAGCCCTGCACGGATACAAATTTATATCCACGAATGCAGATATCCATGGATAGAAATCAGTATCAGCGAAACCACAATGGCAAAAAGAGCAGAACATGGGGCCGCCACTCCCTGGAGCTATTGCCCTAAACCAGCAGCTCCTCTGGCGCGACTGTACTGCCCCCAGCCACGTCCACAACCCTGTCCTCTGGTGGGGCTGCACAGACCCTCAGACAGGAGACGCACCTGTGTGGAAGGGCTGGGGGCTGGACTGGAGGTGGTATGGCCGTGCCGGAGGAGCTGCTGGCATGGGGCACTGGCTCCTCAGAGCAGTGGCCCCATGTTCTGCTCCTTTCACCTATGCAATTCCTGGGAGAGCCCTGCAGTTCTGAAAATGTGTTTTTCCAGTACAGCGTATTGGCAGTAAATGTTTTAATGATACGGTGTAGCTGACTGTACTGGCTTACTTGCACCACTGACTTTAAGTTGCATAACAACCTGCTCACTAGGAAACAGCGTCACATGTTAGGGGAATTAACATGCTTTAATTATTACATGATGTTGAAGTGATGTAATTTGTTATCTAATTACCCAATTGTGCTCACATACCTGGTTATTCTACATCTAAACATCCATATTCAGATAACTGAATGTGCAAAACCAAGTTTGTAATTATTAGTTCATATAAAATTACAGGAACAAAAAAGAAAAGCTAGTTGTGACTTTGTTTAAAATTGACCTTGGAGATCTTGTGTATTACATGGAGATCTTGTGTATTACAATACCTTGTCTTTTAATACAGAGATTAAAAAAAATGATTAATGGGAATATTTTTCTGAATATTCAGGAAGCCCTGGTTAAGGGGTGATTGGGAATGTTTTAGTACTGTGCCATCTATTCCAACTATGGAATGAACATGGTTCAGTTTCATCCCTCAGAGCTGTCACTATATGATGTGAGTATTTTTGTTGATGATAAGTCAGGGGTTCCCAAACTTGGTTGGCAGCTTGTTCAGGGTAAGCCCCTGGTGGGTTGTGAGGGGCTTTGTTTAACTGAGCCTCCACAGGTACAGCCGCTAGCAGCTCCCAGTGGTCATGGTTCGCTGTTCCCAGCCAATGGGAACTGTGGGAAGTGGTGCGGGCTGGCCACCTCTTCCCACAGCTCCCATTGGCTGGGAACAGCGAACTGCAGCCAGTGGGAGCTGCAAGCAGCCATACCTGTGGACTTTCAGATAAACAAAGCATCTTGCGGACCACCAGGGGCTTACCCTGAACAAGCCACGAACCAAGTTTGGGAATCCCTGTGATAAGCATTACCCATTCTATTTCCTTGTTGGTACCTTTCCTGGTCACCCATCTTGAGATTTATACCTTCACCAAGGCAGTACCATGGTTCATAAAAGGTGATGTTTGCTTCTTTGCTTTGCCATTGGCTGTCACTCACACTAGCTCACTCATTCCCTACATTAATTGATCACATATTCATAAGGACGAATACAATTGGTGATATAGAGCAATGCAACTATAAGCAAGCATCTAACATCATGGGGAGCTTCTGTTGCTGTTTGTTGTTTTGTAACAGCATAACAGGGAACTGTACAGACTGCACTTGAAAGAGTAAATGGGGGGGAGGGGCATCTGGCTAGAATAAGTTCCCTCCCATGAGGTACACTGCTAAAGTGAAGACATAAAGAATGTAGTCCTAAATGGAATACACATGTATATTAGATCTAATTTCTATAGTTATGGAACAGGGTCTTGCCTTTTCTATGACTTCTGAAAATCTACTATGCCTTGCACCATGGAAATATTGCCCATTTGAAATTACACATGACACCATAATGTTCAGTATTCATGTAATTCTGAAATGTCAGAAGGCACTGTTATAACATTTGTTAGTATACTGAATTTTGTTAGCCAAGTTTCTGTCAAAGACACTCTTCTTGGAGCTTTTCAGAAGCTTTATGGTCCATCTAACTTTTCAAATAGATGAGTGTCCTTGTCTACATTGTTCTGAGAAACTTCTGCTGCTGATGTTTATATCATTATGTCACGGAGATTGTTGTGAACATGTATCCTTTATTTTTTTTTAAATGAACTGTCAGACAACCAATACCTTGGTGAAAACATGACAAGCTGAATAGGAGATAACAATATAGAAAATGTGTTCTCTTAACTACAAACCATAGAAATTCTGTATAAAACTCTTTAAGTAATATAAACATAATTCAGAAATTGATTCCCTTCACAGAACTTTTGAAATAACAGTTCTCAAATTTTCCATTTTAAAATATTAAATAAGGAGGTTGAAGCTAGCTTCCAATCACTAGCCAGATTTACAGTTGTGCTGTAAGGGAATGAAAGCTAACTGTAGGTCTCAGTACATGTGGAAGTAATGCTGATTATCTTTAATGAAGCACCTTATGTTATGTGTTTCTACCTAAACCCAAAACATGAATTAATAACCTCTCCAATAATATCCTTGAAATTTCATATCCCACCTCGGTTCTCACGGTGGAATTGTGGAAATTGTAAAGTTACTTTATGGTGTTTAAAAATATTCCTGAATTGACTTTTCTCAAAATGTTTCTAATATATATATGAAACATGAAGAGCTGGATAGCACCTGGACCAGACATGATCCACACCTACTGGCTAAAGAAATTAACAGCAGTGCATGAACGCCTAGCAGCATAGATGAACCAGCTGCTAGCAGCAGGCTCCCACCCAAACTGGCTAACACAAGGAAGGACAGTGCTGATCATGAAAGACTCCT
>NC_133769.1:282310970-282326338 GCF_003597395.2 Chelonoidis abingdonii | reverse complement strand
TCTTCTTGAGTCTGGGATGTAATGTGGAGTTGGTCTATCTCAAGCTGTGAGAGTAGCTTCCTCTTTACTATGTTGAAGCATTGGGTAACTAGCTGTTTCTCAGTAAGTGTGGATGTAGGTCTTTTGTCCATCCATAGTCCCCTCATACATCAGGTCTATTGTTGTAGTAGCATTCCATCAATTCCAGGTTCTCTCATCTCATCCATGAATGGTTTGTTCCAGTAGCCCACTTATCATCAGATTTTCCTGGTTCCTCAACATCTGGCACAGACCTTGTTAATCCAGGCAATGTCCAAGCAGGCATGACTCTCCTAGTTCATGTTACTCTTATATTTGAGGTAGGCAGGTGAAGCATTAGGGGGTCTTTTGCCCAAGGACCCCTACTGGAAAGTACCAACCAGGATTTGCTCCCCAGTCTTTCGTATCAAAGGGCGGTGTGCTTAACCACTATGCTATCCAACCTCTCATATATATATGGCTCAGATTTCCAAACTGGCTTAGTCTACAAACCCCCGATTGTCTGCTTATACCAAAAGGAGGACAGGAGACATTTGGTATGGGTATAATCAGGCCACAACTTTATTATTAGATTTCTGGGTAGATAGAAGTCTACTGTGTTGGTAATTCCATGTTTATTCTGTAATTGCCCTGGAAGCTTCTACCAACTCCCACTCTTTTTCCATGAATATCCCTCTAGCAAATCCATTGTGAGAATCTTACTATCCATCCCCTCTCATATGAGGGATAAGGTGAGCTGTAAGAATGGAGGTTGCCTCCCTGCCATACCAATCATAGGAGTCTCCAACTGCCCCCCATTCGTTCCTTTAATGAACAGTCCTTTTTAAGTCCTTTTTTTCAAGCCATTTATTTGGCTACTGTATACCTTTCCTATGAAGTACCTCTCCCCATCCAAACCAGTCAGGTTCCCAGACATCTCTTACTGGTCCCTTTTATATCGGCCAAAATAAATGGGTTCCAAACTTTACAGGGGAACTCCACCCTCCCTGAATAATTTGGTGACCCAGGATGCCCAAATTGCTGAGCCTTTTATGACCCCAACAGATTTGGCCACCACCCCTGTTAGCATTGTCATGCCTTCTCCATCCAGGAATTGGAGCTTCTTTACAGCTCCCAAGCAGACCCTGCATTAATGCATGTCTGACAACATGGATCCGCATCAAGTCCCTTCTTGTTCTGGACAGTAATTGAACTTCTTTATACATTCCCAAAAATGGGCCCCTATGGAGCAGAGTAGTGACATTAGCTGGTCCAATAACATGCTTCTCCTTGCATGCCAACACAGGATCACCTGTCACTGGAGCCCGATTGCCAACCCTCAAGGCCACTAGGCTGTCCGCATATGTGCATAAGAAAAATAACTCTGTGCCCACAGAGCCATACCAACACCTCCGTGGCCCATCTGCCAACATCTGGAATGCAATCAAAATGCATTAATGTTGACTCACCACCTGAGGTTGCACACAAGTATTGTATGCTTCCAAATGCCAGTGTCCAATTGTCAGAATTGCCTCTGCCCCTGTACCCAGCTGCACTGAAGCTGATGTGGATCCTGATTGAGAAAGAGTGGGAATCAAATTCCATGGGGTAGAACTAAGCTCCCAGCCTTACCGGAAGATAATAAATTCTCTCCAGCCTTGTTGATGAGTCATTGACCATGACAAGTTTAATATCCCTGCTTGCCCCTGCTGGTGTACATCACACAATCCCAAGCACCCCCCCCCCGCCCATGCACACATATACTGCCCTTAGAGTACCCAGGCATCAGCTTGCTGATCCCAAAAGCACCAACATTGCTTTTAAGAATGCTGCTCTGAGCAAGGCTATTTAGATTCCTGAGAATGTTACCTGTGATGTGCCCGCATGACTGCCGCATGAGCCATTGGAATACAACCACCTAGCCAGCAACCTTTGAGTTAAGACTGCTGTGTGGATATGGATAACCATTTAGCCCCACTGACAAATTGAACAGCCAGGAGGAGATTCCAAGATTGTTGAGGGCTCAGTCAACATGTTGTCCAAGACCTTGTGTACCTCAGCACCTGCTGCTCTGTAATTGGCCATTCTGTGACCAACCTTACGACATCTGTAATTGTATGAATTTGTTAAAACTTTTCTCATAGCTCTGCCATGTGAATAGAGGCAGTGGATCTCCATGTTACATCACTAACCATCCTATCCCCAGGTTTTGTTTGATAGTATGTTATTTATAGTCCTCATAAACAGAATCCTAAACCCACAGTAATCTGCCCTCATCTTCTTTATTAAGGTACTTCCAAAAGAGCATCCTTAACATCTCCAGCTGAACTGGAAATGGTGCCCTTGCCAACTTGTGGGTGACACTTGATTTAATCTCTACGCTGGGACCCTTTCCTTACCTCTGTGGCACGAAAACGCTGCATGTGCCCCAAAACATAATCTACAAATGGGTGCCTCACAGATGCCTGAACCTTCCCAAAGCCTGCACTCAATGCCACATGCATCTGTTGCTGCACTAACTTACCCCTGCTTTCAGCATTGCCCTCACATATTGTACTCAGTTGGGATGAACATCAGTGGTCCGGGCGATCTTGAATATTTTGGAAACCCTGAATGCTGTGAAGACAACCTTAGAAACAACAGTCTTAACCACTTGCATGGAAATTCCTGCTGACTGAGGTAGAAGTTTGCTTCCATTGGAGTTCCCCAAGCCATGAACCTGGGGATGAGAGGGAGCTGGTCTTTGGTAATGAAACAAAAACCCCTGGACCCATCTGCCCCTGGCCTAGCACCAGCCCCATGCCCCATTTGCATGGCTACTACCTTTGACTTCCACTGATTCCTACAACCCCACTACATATGCTTTGTGCAGCCTTTGACCTCCCTCATCTTTTTCCAGTGATAATGCTGAGCTTGACAGAAAAGGGAGAAGTGAAAATTCCCTGGGTCCACCCTGCCTATCCAAAGTAAAAACCTGAAACCAGCCCCTAACCCGGTAGTCACAGCTCAGTTTCTGGAGGTGGGGGAAAGCGGCAATTATTGTCTCCTTCCTCCTGCTTAGAGCTAACTAACTAGGTAACCCCCTCTCTCTTTTTGGCACTATCAGCGTTCTCCTGCCTATCTGTGTATGGACTGAGGGAATGAGAGGAGAGAGGGTTTCCTCTCCCTCTTGGTCTCCTCCTTCACTGCTTACTGACCTTCCTCCACAGGGAGCCAAGCTGAGCAAAATTGCCCCCTGCTGTCCTCTCCCCTTAACAGAGAAAAACTTGAAACCTGATTCACTAATGTATCTAACCATGGCACAGCTGCCTGGGAGGGGGGAGTACGTCCCCTCTCCTTGTCTCCCTACCCAGGGATTATATCAGACTGAAGGCTGCCTCTCTAGTCAGAAGCTACTCTGCAATGCCTGCTTCACCCTACTCAGGCCACAGGAAGGAATTACTCCCCTTCCCCTTTCTTACTGTCCTGCTTCCACATGGAGCCATGCAGAAATGTGCTAAAATCTGTGTTCCCTCTTGCCTCCTCCTGCTTCGGGTACCCTTTTAAAGCCTACATTCACAGGGGATGAGTAAGCGACCATGCTGACCCTTTTGCAGAAGTTTTCATCTCCCTCAATTCAGCCATAAAGCATTGTTCCCTTCCTTGGCAAGCCAGCCAAATATATCCCCCCCTACACACACTGCTTAAAAGTGTGGTGTGGATATTTGCTTGGTTTTGTTGGCCTTTGTCATAAATAGATGGTTAAGGGTTAATGCCTCTTTTACCTGTAAAGCGTTAAAAAGTTCACCTAGCCTAGCTAACACCTGATCAGAAGGAACCAATGGGGGAACAAGAGGTTCAAAAGGAAGAGGAAGTGTTCCTTTGTTTAGAGTTTTAGTTCTCACCAGAGTGAAAAAGATCAAGAATCACCTCTTATCAGAGAATAAGTAATGAATAAATAGGTTATACTATTATTTCTTTGTATACCTATTTTATGCAATTAGAGTAGAACAAATTGAGTATTTGGGTATTTTTTTGTGTAACTAAATTTGTGCCTCTGTGTTTTGAATTGTTGTCTGTGATGAGTAGCGGTAGCCTTAATCCTCTCCAGAGGTTTCTTTACCTTTCTTTCTTAATTAAAAGGCCTTTTTCCCTAAATATCTGATTGATTTTTACCTTGTTTTTAGATCCAAGGGGATTGGGATCTGGACTCACCAGGGATTGGGTGGGAAAGAGGGAATGGTTAATTTTCGCCTTCGTTTTAAGATCCACAGGGGTTTTGGGATCTGTGTTCACCAGGAATTCGTGAAGTCCTCAAAAACTTACCAGGGAAAAAAAGTAGTGCTTGGGGGATGGTGGCAGCAATACCAGATCTAAGCTGGTAATTAAGCTTAGAAGTGTCCATGCAGGTCCCCACATCTGTACCCTAAAGTTCAGAGTGGGGAAGGAACCTTGACAGCTTTGTTAAGGATCGGTGACATTTCTTTTTGGGATCCTGGGTTTACCAGAGATTCCCTTAAGTTGACTCATTTATCTGTTTTTGCTAAGTGAAAGGGGGCCCTACCTAGAGAAATTACCAGGATTTTGCAGGAAACACTTTTAGGAAAAACTTCCCATTAGAGCGTATACCTGCTACCCTTGGGAGAACATAGCTACAACCTTCCGATATAATTGATTAACACTCAAGCAGCATTCTTCAAAATAAAGTATTTTCTTTATTTAGTGTAACTGATGTTTCCTAAGTCTAAACATAAATCAAAACATAAACATAAATCCCTTAGCACAATTCTTGTATATAGGCTAAAAGTACCTGAACTGTAATCATATGCTTAGAGCAATACTAAATGGTTACATCTTGCTTGTGGTGATAAGTCACCTGCAATCTTAAAATCTTAAACTTCCTGAAGAAAAAAACAATGTAACATTCACAACACAGAGACATATCTTTATTAACCCAAACATACAGACACGTATTCATGAATCCTATTTGTTTCTGTATGTTACACCAGGGGTCGGCAACCTCTCGCATGTGGCTCACCAGGGTAAGTACCCTGGTGGGCCGGTCCAGTTTGTTTACCTGCTGTGTTGGCAGGTTAGGATGATCGTGGCTCTGACTGGCCATGGTTCTCCGTCCCCAGCCAACGGGGGTGGCAGAAAGTGGCGCAGGTGAGGGATGTGCTGACTACGGCTTCCCCCGGCTCCCGTTGGCCTGGGACAGTGAACTGGGGCCAGTGGGAGCTGCGATCGGCTGAACCTGCCAACGTGGCAGGTAAACAAACTGGCCCAGTCCTCCAGGATACTTACCCTAGCGAGCTGCATGCCAGAGGTTGCCGACTCCTGTTTTACACGATAGTTTTCAGGTTTATTCGCCATTGTCTTCTCTCCCTCTGTTCTGTCAGGGTCCTTTTGTGGTCGGTCCTAGCAGCACCGCTAATGCTGCTGTCACCCTCTGGTTGCTTCTTCTGCTTCCTTCTTCTGATTTCTCCTTCTTCTCCTCATGCTCTTAACTTCGCTCCTGCTCCTTACTGTCTAAACTCTTTATCTTTTATACAGTTTTTGACCTGTTCTGATTGACTATCCTTTTGATCCTTCCTTATCTTCCAATAAAATTTAGACCTTTTGTGATTGGTCTATTCTTATAGTCCAATCACAACAGCTAAATCCAGCTGTCAACCAAAGCTGTTCCATAACAAATCTTACTATTATGGTCTGTTTACTGTTATGATCTGGTGACCCTCATCTAGTTTTGGACTGAGAATGCCTGTCTGACCATTTCCTGTGGCGTTGGAGTGACTTTTACTTGACCCTAGATTACATTTATCTGTCTGCCAACATAGGAGCTATGTGCTAAATTGAAAACTGCTAACTTATTCTTCTTGACCATGTGCTAGTATTACACATATACCAGATTATCAAACTGTAAACAATTACCTCATCCTTTTAATGTGTATCCAATTGTTAATTTTATGCATTATAATGTTATGGTCTGCTGTTGTCACCCTATTTCCTGCCAATTTAGTTAATTTTATTTTAGTTCTTCCCCTATATTCAGTTACTGGTGGCAAGCAATGTTTTCAGCTCCAAAATCTCTAGTATCAGTACTGTATGCAGAGGCCATGCTATACTAGGACTAATGGTGGATTTTAACATGTTAGTAAACACTTGTTAAATGATTAATGTTAAAATTGTAATGTAGATAAGTCAGATTACATTTTAACACTTATTAACTGATCAATGTAAATTCTTTGGGGGACCTAGATTTATTATGACCAACTGACACTAATTAAAACAGAAATTGCTGAAGCTATTGCACAGTGCTTTTCCTATTTATTAAATGGTGCATCATCTACAAGGTGTATATCACCAGTAGTGATGCACATCTGCATTGACTGTTTGTAAATATGTGGGTGGAGTTTGAACTGTTGGGCTTAATTTATAAAGACCTGAATAGTTTGAGACCTGGCTATGTGAAAGATCACATCTCTCCTTGAGCAACACTAATCTGGATGAGACCAATGAGGCACATGGGCGGGCAGAGATCTCATTAACATACAAGGGGGAGGCGCTTTTGGCAGAGTGTTTCCTGTGGGGTGATATAACAGCTTTTGAAACTTCCTTTCTCTCTTTGACCAAAACCTTGGATATGTCCAACTGGTAGCTGGTAGTTGGGAAAGATGTGATCTGAAAAGTTATCTCAGCTGGGCAAATGTTATTATAAATTACTTGGAAATTGTATTTATTGTGTTGATGTTGTTCTTGGTATTTCATATTTTAATTACAATAAAGTTCCCAGAAGGAAGATGAGAGAGTAAAAAAAAAGTCCAAAATAAAATAAATACCAAAACCATAGGATGGCACATAAGTGCTTTCTGCATTTTGTGACCCAAGAGCTTCTGAAATCTATGGAAACTTACATTCATTTATGTAAAAACTATGAAAGATCAATTATCTTTGACTGATGTCACTGCTGTAGCATTGGATTATGTGGGTTCAAAGCTACAGATGCTGTCACTAGCTTTGCTTAATTATGCTCTAGAGTCTTTATAACAAAAATCCCCTATCAATTTCTGAGATTCATTGATATAGGTAAACTGCATGGAATTTCGTACTCTTAACCATCTTAACTGAAATATTTTATCCTCATACATAAGCATTACACAAATGATTTTATAAGTTTAATATCAGCTTGACACATAGGTTACAGAACTCTCCATTTGTCTTTGTGAGTGAAACATCTGGTTGAAATTCATCAGCTATTTTGTCCATATTTATTTGTAAGTGAAGTGTCCACTCAGCATTAGTTATTTCTCTCTTTCTTTCTCTCTTGCTCTTTGCATCTTTCTTTTTTTTAGGAAAGAGAAATAAAACAAAAACGTGCTCAGCATTAATCAACTTTTACTATATAGTTTCTTTATCAAAAAATGTGTAACTGTCAGCATCTTTCATTGGTGCTGATATTTGGAAAGCTATCCAATAAGAATATGCAATTTAGGATATACTGGCTTCACGTTAAATTACTATTCAGCATACTCTGGAGTGCACTTTGTGTGAAGAACACTACAGAGTCCAGGACAATGCATGTACTGCACACAAAATAAAATATTTATACAGTACATAGGCACTGGATTTCTGTATATTACACTAGTAAAAAAATCACTTTGAGGGAACATTTTTCCATATACTAAACTCTTCCATTCTCACAACTATGAAAAAATTTTCTACTGTTACAAATAAGATGTTTATAGAATCATAGAAGACTAGGGTTGGAGGGGATCTCAGAAGGTAATCTAGTCCAACCACCTGCTCAAAGCAGGACTGATCCCCAGACAGATTTTCACCCCAGTTTCCAAAATGGCCCCTTTATGAATTGAATTTATGACTCTAGGTTTAGCAGGCTAGTGCTCAAACCACTGAGCTATCCTTCACCCCTGAAAGCTGAGTGCCCAAGACAGGGGCATGAACCTTGGACCCTCAGATTAAGAGTCTGAGGCTCTACCAACTGAGCTACCTGGGTGAAAAAATAAACAGGACCAATCCCCTGACAGATTTTCACCTCAGTTCCCTAGGTGGCCCCCTTGATGATTGAACTCACAACCCTGGGTTTAGCAGACCAATACTCAAGCCACTGAGCTATCCCCCCCCCTCATTTACTTTTAGTAATATTGAGTTTGATTTTATAACTCTTCCTTATTCAGATAACTCCCATAAAGTCAACAGGCTAGATTCACAAAAGGGCTTAGGCAACTAGCTACCACTTTACGTACCTTAATCTAACATTTATATGCCATCAGCACTCAGAGAACCACCATTCAGTTGCAGCCTAACCCAGTAGGCACCTAGCTTTCCATCTGTAAATTCTCCTTGGCATTGACTTTTCTGCCAGTGGGCATCTGCAAAACTGTTTAAGTCCTGACACCACCAATCTTATCAGCCATAATTCATGCCTAAACCCCACTTGGATTTACAAATTAGGAGCTCCCTTGTGGTCCCTAAGATGGTAGACATACTTAAAGTATGCCCAACCCCCACAAAAAATTGGCCAAAGAATATGAACCACCCCTTGGTGGTCTCATGGTTAGAGCATGCAGCTAGTATATAGGAGACCTCGGTTTGTATCCTTCTTCCTCTGAACTCAGAGTAGGGACCTGATTTCAGGTCACACCTCCTAGTTTAATGACATAACTACCAGTCTATTTGAGTTTAATCTGGGCTAGGGCTCTCTCATGTTGAAGATGGGTCAATTTGTATGAAATACTTAAATAGTCATTGAGCAGATAGCAAGTAAGAATGACTCCATAGATCAGTGGATGGGGCACTCAGCTGGCAAGTGGGAGACCTAGTTTCAGCTCTCCATTTTGAATCAAAGGGAGAAAGAATTTGAATCCAGGTGTTCTGTAGGTGGATGAGTGCTTTATTGTGAGTTATATGGTGTAAGTGGAGCAATAACACCTCCCCTTTGTTGTTTTTTTTTTCTGGATAAATGATTGACCTACTTTAGGAACCTAACTAGGAGATGGATCACAATGAATCCTGAGCAAAAATAAGTGCCTCCCTCTATACAGAAGCTAGATGCCCAAATCCCTTTGAAGGGAAAGGATCAGCCACACACCTCTCCTCAGCATGTCTTATTGACGAGCTTAAGCAACTTCTCACTCAGTGTGCTGGCTTTTGTGAATCCCCTTTTTAGGTACCTAACTCTCTTCAGGCATTGTAGAGGACAGTGGCTCTCAACCTTTTCAGACTAGTGTACCCCTTTCAGGAGTCTGATTTGTCTTGCATACCCCCCAGTTATGCCTCATTTAAAATATTTTGCTTACAAAAGCAGACATAAAAATACAAGTATCAGAGGGGTAGCCACGTGAACCTGTAAAAAGAGACAAAGAGACCTGTGGTACCTTGTAGATTAACAGAAGTATTGGAAGGTAAGCTTTCGTGTATGAATGCCCACAGACCCATGCGTCGGACAAAGTGGTTATTCACTCATGAAAGCTGATCCTCCAGTACATCTGTTAGTCTATAAGAAGCCACAGGACTCTGTCTCCTTCCTCCTGCTTAGAGCTAACTAACTAGGTAACCTCCTGTCGCTTTTTATAAAAATACAAAAGTGTCACAGATACTATTACTCAGAAATTGCTGACTTTTTATTTTATGACATATAATTATAAAATAAATCAATTGGAATATAAATATTGTATTTACATTTCAGTGTATAATACATAGAGCTTGTCATTGTCTGTATGAAATTGTAGTTTGTTCTGACTTTGCTCGTGCTGTTATGTAGCCTGTTGTAAAACTAGCCAAATATCTAGATGAGTTGATGTACTGCCTGGGAGACCTCTGCATACCCCTAGATGAGAACCACTGATATAGAGCACTTGAGCACCTAACTCAAGGTTGTGTTTTCTAATAGGTGTCAGTGCACCAGAATGTTAGGCATAGTTCCCCCTATGAATCTATCCTAGTAGGGCTAGTTGAACAGAAAAGATTTAAAAGTCAATGGGGAATTTGTGTTTCTAAACCCCTTACGTGTGTTTGAAAATCTCCCCTTCAAATTGCACAAAAAGTTGATGAAAGTTAGAACATTCCAGTCATGAATCTGCAATGGCTAGAGAAATGTTACACTTAATTGGAGTGATTTGCCAGTTTTCATTAAAAGTTTTTATTGAGAAAAACCAAGCTGTTTATTCCAAGTTCTAAAATAAACTGCTTGTATTAAAAGAGAAAAGGATGGCAGAACTTCCTGAGTACAATCCTAGCTTTTTGATGCCCCTTTCTGCTCTCATTTATGATGCCAAGAATCTGCCGCCTCTACATACTCAGTTGTTTGTGCCAATTCACAGTACTGGAATATCAGGCAAGAGGCATATCTGGCATCCTGACATTCCAAGATGAGGATTATGACTTTTATTTCGTTTAAAATGAAACAGTTTTACTTCTGGAAAAGAGATATAACTTCTAGCAGTCAACATCTGGCACTGGAACTTATAAGGAATCATATAAAGGAAAGATCAAAAAGTGCAGACTGCATACATGCTAATCACATAAATTGAATGAACGCTTCCAGTGGAGTTTATCAACTTATGCACAGAATGAGTCTAAGATTTCTCAGACTACAATTGCAAAAAAACAGCAGACACGCGATTTGCTTGGTACAGTACTTCAGTTTTCATCATGTCTACTCTCTTGAAATATTTCTCCAGAAAAGTACATGACATTCTGCAAGGGAAATACCAGTTTTGATGATTTTAAAGATGAGTTATTTTAATTTAAATTAATTGAAATTCCTAAAGAAGGATCATGTATAGTCACAGTATGGTAGCAATCAAAGAGAAAGGACAAATGCCAATTTTATTTAGCAAATACTACAAACCACTCTGTGAATCTCCCATTCAAGAAAATAAGAATCATGTGTGCGTAAATCTGGCAATGGTTCGATCTTTAAATTGTAAATCAAAAAAGGAACAATGCAATCCTGCAGTGACAGGAAGATGAACTGGATGACCTAATAGGTCTTTCCTATTCCTTATGCCATCAAAACCCCCATTGACATAAATTGGAGCTTTGTGGGAGTAGGAAGGTAAGGATTGGGCTGAGTCATTTTGTAAATGTAGATTTAGTGCCAAATTCTCCCCTTTGATGTGCCCGTATGGCTTCCATTTTTTTATTAAATGTTTCCCAGCTTTATCCAAATTTCAGTGATAAATATGTACTTAAGAAAATGAAGGAATAAAATAAGCAGCCAGAAAAAGAAAATAAATAGCAGAAAAAATTTAAAATATGAAAGTAATGAGATAATACAAACAGAGTGAAGGGAAAATATAGGTAAACATCTCTCACTATGAAGTAAATTTTCAGTACTGTAAGTTTATCTAATTGGGTTTATCGTTTCCCACTTTTCTTGTGTGCATGTAATTTTCATTAGCTTTATAGGTATGTGCATGGTTAAGGGGAAATGTGTTCTCAGACAGGGGAAGTAATAATTTGTCTTCTTTTTAAAATAATGCAAAATAGGGCATTTTTTTGGCATCAGATTCATAATTTATACCAACATCCTCTAGGGGAGGATTTGGGGGATTTTAAAGTTAATATCCCTCACTTCTGTGCATTTTTAAAACATGCAGAAGAACTGGATTTAAAATAATATCTCTGAATCTTTCAGGCTTCAGCATTAAAATTCCTGGCTACAAATACCATTACAAACAGCCTTCCTTAAAGCTGTCACAGATTGGAACCAGGCATCTCAGAAATGAAATACTAATACTAGTTCATTATCTTGGCTGAGCCTTAATAAAACAAAGTGTTCATAAAAAATATATGTATTTTCCAGTTGAAAAGATAAAGAATATGACAGACACATTTAACATTAACTAAAGGTTATTTCCAAAAATAGCTGTCATGTACTCCCATCTCACATAAAGGTTCTTGGTTAGCACACTGATAAAATGAAAAATGTCATTTGTTTTTAGCACACAAGAGTTTGAGAAGTGCATTAAAGCCCTACTTTTTGATTAGCTCTCTTTCCCACTCTTTGGAGAGTGCCTTATATTTTAAAATAAAATAATAATAAAATAATAATTATAATTAATAATCTTCATCTTAAGTAAATGTTTATAGAAGTCCTTATCTCAGGCTCCTTAAACAAAACTAGGAATAATCTTGTTCCTCCAACCACAGCCCTTCTTGGAGGTTTGGTTTCTTTATTAGTCCAAAGTTCCAAAAAGTAATCTTCTATCCAATCTCAAACTGGGCACAGCTCCTCCCCTCTGCAGTACTGTACCTTCTCACTCTCTGGGAAGCTGGAGGAGATGTGGGACCTAGCCTGTCTTCTTTGCCTTCTGCCAAAGGGAAAAACAAAACTTTCAGCTGTATCTTCTTACCCATCCCCAAATGCCTTCTTTATAGACCACTGCAGGAGATCCTCTCTTCCTACAGTTTCACTCTGCTCTTCCCTTTCTAGCTCTACCTTCACTGAACTACCTCTGAGCCTTTATAGCTCTGTTCCCTTCCCCCCATGCTTAATTGGTTCAACTGGGAGCACTTACTCTGGCACAGAAGAGTTGGACCAATTTCAATCATAGGGAGCAAACCACCAAAGAGACCAACAAAAGCTATTTCTTTGCAGATGAAATCTTAAAAGTAAAGGTTAAGCAAAATTGCACAAACAATTTTGTAGCTGTCTTAGAGTGGTCACTTAACAAATAAGGTTACCTAGAGACGGTATCTTGTAGTGTAGGTGGCTCCATACAGATGTAGTGCTACATAGTGTCTCACACAATTTTGTGGGAAGAATATTGTAATAACTCAAATAAACCTTTCAATAACCTTTGCCACTCTGGTAAATGTAATCTGTTGAGTGTGAAAGCTGTCAAAAACTAATATTGGACTTCACTGTCAGCTATTTTGACAACATCTGTATCTAGTATACTGGAGTGTAGCTGCCTGTGCATTGATTTCAATGGTGTCAGCAATTATAGTCACCTGAATATGTTAGTAATAGGGCTGTTTGAAAAAATTTGGAATAAACATGTTCCCGTCAACAGGAAAAAAATCTATTTTGGTGGAAATTTCCATCAGGAAAATCTACATGAAATAATTTCATTTTAACAGCCCAGAATGAAATATTTCACTTCGGTCAACATTAATCTTTGTCTGCCTTAACCACTAATGCATCTGTTGGGATTTTTAGTTCAGAGTGTTATTGGCCATGCTTTCCCATGATGCATTGCAGTTTCCCGCTGTGGATGAGCCATCGTGGTGCTTTATGAGAGTTTTGATATTTTCACAATAAAATTTTTCAGACCATTTCATTCCACAAAAAGTTTTGAAATTTCAGCTTTTCACTCCAATTCTGAATGAAAATCCAATAATAACATTTTGGAATTCACTGTGGGTTAGAATACCCAATTTTTGATCAACTCTAGTTAATGTCCAATGAGGGAAGTGATTCTTATTGTACCACTAATTTCCTCATGACATAGTAAGTCATTCAGATGGCCGAGGAAAAGATAACAATTCCTGTGTGATGAAGGCAAGGTTCATATAGGTGTCCTCCTTCGTCCACCCTTCTCAGTCATTCTTCTGATACTTCATAGGGTGGGAAGAAAGGCTGGAATTTTCAAAAAGGAATATGGTGTCTAACTTCCACTGAAATTCATGGGAACTGTCTGTCTGCCTTAGAGCTCTTTGAAAATACTAGACAAAAGGAATAATCATCTCACAGCCTTGATCCTCACATACAAGGGCCAGGTGTGTTAACAGCAGCATCAGTTTTTAGAAAACAACAGATGTCCCATGGTTCTCCCACTTATTATCAATAATATTATTTGCCCCACTATCAAATATTCCCTGCCCCCTTCCATGGGATTTTCCATATACAAGATATAAACAAACACAGCAACAGTGAACAGAACTCACTACCGACATTTAATAAATAAGGGACTAGGACTTGGAAATAACAGTAAGAAGTTGTTCCTAATAGCAGAGACATGCCACTTGACAGAGA
Source organism: Chelonoidis abingdonii (assembly GCF_003597395.2). Classification (NCBI taxonomy): domain Eukaryota; kingdom Metazoa; phylum Chordata; order Testudines; family Testudinidae; genus Chelonoidis; species Chelonoidis abingdonii. Next base: position 282,312,360 of record NC_133769.1, on the reverse strand, counting down.
GATACTTCTGCACTCATGAAAATGGCTAGATCTCTTTGGAGTAAAAAATGTTTGGGCTTCTTTAGAAATTAAACAGGAAGTAATAGTCACAATAGGAACTGCAATCCAGACACTTAGGGTATATCTATATGTTAAAAAAATGTGTCAGCAGTTCTCAGAGCTTAGGCAACTGATCAGGGCTCACAGAGCTCATTCTTCAGGGCTAAAAATAGCAGTAGACATTTCCAATTAGGCTGGAGCCCAGGCTCTGAAAACTGGAAAGAGTCTCAGAGCCTGGACTCCAGCCTGAGCGGGATTGTCTACACTTCTGTTTTTAGCCCTGCCACAAAAGCCCAAGTCAGTTGATACAGGGTCTGAGACTCACTGCTACTGTTTTTGTGTATGTGCCCTGTAGACATACTCTTAGTGGCATAATAACTTAGAGTTGGGTTAGTAAGTAGTATGTAACAAACTTCAAAGTGGAGTGTACTTACTACAGGGTCTCAATGCCTGGATGAGATGATGGTGTAGAGAGGATGGGTTTAGATTTATTAGGAACTAATAATGTTAAAGGGGGAGCCTATACAGGATGGATGGGCTCCACCTAAACCAAGATGGAACCAGATTGTTGGTGCTTAAAATTAAAAAGGTCGTACAGCAGCTTTTAACTAAGGGCTGGGGGAAAGCTGACAGATGCAAAGGAGCACGTAGTTTGGACATCCCTTAGGGGAGGATCTATAAATGGAGAATCCTTATGTCCTAGTAAGGAGGAGATGACGGAAGATGATAAAATCTGATGAGAAACAGTCAAATGAAAAAAAAAAGTCACATTCAATTACATCATGTAAAAGCAGGCAGGTAAAAAGTGACAAGTTTTTGAACTGCTTATATGCCAATGCTAGAAGTCTAAATAATAAGATAGGTGAACTAGAGTGCTCTTATTAAACAAGGATATTGATATAATAGACATCACAGAAACTTGGTGGAATGAGGATAATCAATGGGACACAGTAATACCAGGGTAAAAATATATATTGGAAGAAAAGAACAGGTTGTGCTGGTGGGGAAGTGGTACTATATGTGAAAGAAAATGTAGAATCAAATGAAGTAAAAATCTTAAATGAACTAAACTGTACCATAGAATCTCTATGCGTAGTAATTCCATGTTTGAATAATAACAATATAGCAATAGGGATATACTACAGAAACCACACGAGGATGGTGATAGTGACTGTGAAATGCTCAGAGAAAATAGAAAGGCTATTAAAATAAAAAAAAAACCTCAATAATAATGGGGTATTTCAACTATCCTCATATTGACTGGGTACACACCACCTCAGGAAGAGAAGCGGAGATAAACTTTCTTGACACCTTAAATGACCACTTCTTGGAGCAGCTAGTCCTGGAACCC
>NC_133769.1:282268615-282303494 GCF_003597395.2 Chelonoidis abingdonii | reverse complement strand
CAGACCCAACATTCCCTCCCTGAGTTTTGAAAAAAATCCAGTTTCCTGATTGGTCCTCTGGTCAGGTGTTTGGTTCCCTTTGTTAACCCTTTACAGGTGAAAGAAACATTAACCCTTAGCTATCTATTTATGACAAGGCTGCAAAAGCTCTTTATACTTCAGGAATCAGGTCAGGGTCTGTAGTGCTTCTAGAAGCTGGTTGCTGGAGAATGAAAATGAGAGAAAATAATAGGACCCAATAATGCAAAAAAGGGGGAAGAAAGGAAACGAGGGTCAGATAAGCAAAGAGAACAAGGACTGAAGTGCCTACGTGCAAAGGCGTATTAGGATCAGTTGAACCAGGAAGGCTCTTAAAAGGTCAGGTTTTGGATGCTGAACAATACATTTACATGGGACAGCCCTCAGTCCTGAAGTGAGCACACACAATGTTGTAAGGCTTAAGAAACAGCACCAGCCAAACTTGTTTATCAAAACTCATATTGAACTTTTCATATGTGTTAAGAAACTCTGGATAACTTTCCCTCCATTATTTTTCTTTTCTTTTCATGCACCTTTGCGGTACCTGTTTCCAGCTGCACACTAAAATGTCAAAATCCTGCATGAAATGTTGCTCCACCTGAATGACCACATGACTGCACACTGAAAACAGTGTTAATCTCATAGGAAAACCAATTCTTGCAAGTTGTTTTTGTTTGATTGTTTTAAAATTGAGAGATGTATATAAATTGCAAAGAAGCATCCAGGCCATCAAATATATTATCTATTACTGACTCTCAGCTCAAAAAGAGTATCAGTGAGTAGCCTAGAAAAGTGGATGGGTAAATGAAAGTACCCAGAGTGAGAAGGTCAAAGAGATTCAGATAAAAGTAGAAGAGATCCTTTTGAAATCTATGTTGTTATTATTTCTTCTGGCTTGAACCATCAGTGTATTTTTGAGAGAGGCTAAGATACACTCATGCCTATCCTTTATTCTGTCTCTACGTGGGTGCTAATTGTTGAAAGTGAGGGGTTTTTTTGTCAAGTGAAAAATGTGACGGTGTATACGTTAATAAACACAAGTTCTGTATACATGTTGGGCAACTCTATCTGTCAGTTCCCCTGAAAACCTAAATCACGAGCTGTTTTTTCAGAAAGTGTTATTTTTTTTTAACTTGGGTTCTTTTGCCTCTTTTTATCCGGGTGTGCTGATAGCATAGTTGTTACACATGTGACAATTTATTTTTTAAATTCAGGGTTTTACATTTTAATAGGAATCCTCTACCAGATACACCCTTGTTCTCACAGTACTGAGACCTGTTCAGACATGACTTATGTTTTTGAAGTAGTGCATTAATGGTTCCCCAGCCAGCTGTGCCAATTGTCTTTCTGTCCTAATAGTATTTGACAGTTGCTATTTTAAGCATACATAGATTAATTTTTCATTGATTTTCATAAAGAAGCAGACAATGAAAAGTACAGAAAGATAAATGACTACTAACTTGTATATATTTCCAAATACTGCATACTTCCCGGGAGCTCCCACAGAACTATGGAATTATACAGCTTTACAATTTGTCAAAGGTGTAAGATCAGAGAACACAAAACCAGATGATACTACATAGACATAGGCCAGCTGTAGAAAGAGATGAATATAAGAGTTAAAATAATGCTCAGATATTCAGTGTTCAGCAAACAGATATATTTGATTTGAAAGTTATCACAAGCCAGTGTTATGTGAAGGTCATTTTATGTCCTCCTATTTGAGAATAGTTACTGGTATGAAAATCACTGTTATTTTTTAAAGTTGTGTATTTTCATTATGTTCCTGTTGTCAGCTTTGCCTGTCACACTCTTGTCCTATCAATTACACAGTATTTGTTCCTCATAGAACAGGAAGCATTGCCCTTTTTTTCCTTCTAATAACTGCATTCTTAAGCCAAGATCTGTGCTGTGTTGTGTGTCCTGCAGTTGCTCAAGTATAACATTTTAAATCCTTCCCAGAGCTGTGGCCTAATGGACCATGTATTCACTGAACTAAAGGACACCGTTGTACCTCTACCTCTTCAGCAATGGGTCCTTAACTGTGCAGATCCCTCCTTAGCAGAGCAGAAGAGAGTCACAGCTCTGGATCACCATCAATTCAAACCCTTATTCTTAGGAATATTCCTTATGCAGAAGAATACTTCATGCATTTGGGACTTCTCACCCAAATTAAAACAAATTCTATGAGCAATGGATTATAAAATCAGATGCTACATATTACTCAATCCCACCTAATTTGCCGTCCTAAAGTACAAATTTCATCCATAGAATAACAGCAAGAGAGGATCAGAGGAGGTGAATCCAGCAAGTCTTTCTTTTCATTACTCTGTGTGATGTTCCACTCTTTACTTCACCAGCCAAAAGGGGAGGAGAGATGTAGTCAATTCAAACAAAAAGTCTGATGTTTAGAGAGTCGGTTTTATTTGTACAGTGTGTCTGACTGCGAAGGCAACATGGTGAGCAGCAGACAGTAACAACTAGCCATTGCAGAGCACCAAGAAACAATAAACAAATATTTTTTACAAAGTTCTACATAAACTCCTAATTTTTCATTTTATTGGCAATTAGTGTAACCAACACAGAAATTAGCACTGAGGGTGAATATGTTAATTTGCTTCAATTTGCAATAGCTTGATATTTGACTTTACATTTTAAAATGATAAATTAATTAACGATTTTCTAGTTCAGGCTGCTTCATTCTTTACAAAATTTCTTATCAGTCAGAATCCCACAAATATATATTGCACTTGTGTTGAAATCATTCTTTTAGTTTAATTCTCCTGCTTTCTGAAAAGCAAATATTTTTATGAAGAAATAAATAACATTTTTTTAAGCTTTCAAAAAAAAAACAACCCACAACGAAACATAATACAAAGTTTGGTCTTAGAAGAATGACAAATTTCAATCCAATTTTTGGAAAATAATAATACTTAGCAATAACATAGCACTTTATATTTCCAAAGCACTATACAAATATTATTGTAACCTACAGTGACTGTATTTTTGTTTATGTAGCATCTAGCACAACGGATTCTTGTTCCTGATTGGGATCTCAAGGCCCTGATACAATACAAATCAAAATAATGTACAATTAGAGTCATAGTACTAAGGGAATTTTGCTTTATATGAATAGATGGAAAAATTCTAATATTCCTAAAATGTTTTTTGTCAATAAACTGTGGCACCATACAGTGTATGTAATGTGTGATGTGGTATAAGTGTTTTAGAAGCCCCATTTGAGAGAACCTGCATGACTCACTCATGGCTATGCCAATAATAAATAGTGTGCATGCTAAACTTACACCAATTAAAAGTTTACACAGCAGAACATCAAAATATATTCTCTAAATATTACAAGCCTAAAGCAAATAATATACCCGTTGCTGTTATTGTAAATCTTGTGCCAGTTTTGTAGGATATGCATATACTGAAATCAAAGGTGTGACTGCAGTACCTGTAGACAAGCCCGAGCTAGCTTTGATCTCGCTAGCTCAAATAAGAACACCAATGGAAACACAGTAGTGTGGTGCTAGCTCAGGCTGTACAACCCTGCCTAGGAATCTCAGTATTTATTTGAGTGGCTGGCCTGTGTCGCTGCCCATGCTGCCAGGGCTTCACTGCTATTGTTGTTTGAGCTAGCTAGATGAAAGCTAATTAAGGTATGTCTGCACATGCTGCAGTGTGACACACTGTACCTTGTCACATGCAGTCTCTCCTCTGATTGCATACCCCTAGTGATCTGAATCTTTAGTGCTAATAGAAAATCTCTACAGACTAACTATTGTTACTATCACATGATACGCAAGATACAATATGCAACAGGAAGGACAGGTTCTTTTTTTAATAGTGGCAGACTATAAAAAGGATGGGTCATTTAACTCCAAGAACAGCTCTAAATGAGACCATTAACTACGGGGTGGGGGTTGAGGGAGAGATATTGTGAACCAATATGGTGTGACAAGGCTTTGCCACCATTTAACTGCTTAATGATCCACACAAAGCCTAGAGCTGCCCCTACTCCTGCCCATATACTGAAGCAGTGACCGTGGCTTCTTTGAACAAAGTATTGTAGAGAAGCTGCACAACGATTATGCGGGATGTGGCTTTTAGGTGGATAGAAGACTTCATTCTCCACAGATGCCTATCCAATACTTTTTGCATAACTCAGAGTTAGAAGGCAGTTGGTAATAGTGGCTTCACATCTTCATCCTCTCCCTGCCAGTGAGGGAAATATATGATCATGTGTGGAACAAATGGCAGGGCTGTGGCACATTCCTGGCTGGCCCACAGAACTACGGAGAGTATTTTCTTTATTTCATTTTGGCAGAGATCCTTGTGAAATGTTCTAAAATGAATTGCTGCCTCCAGACTAAAATTTAGGAGTCAAAAAAAAAATCACACACAAGTTTTCTCTACAATTGGCCTTTCAAGAGATTTCAACTAAAAGAAAATGTATTGAGTAATAAACTAAAAAAGCAGGTTCATAGACTGATAGTTTGGATTTACCATATACAAAACTGATGATTTAATTATATCCTGCTTAGAGCTCTAATAGTGCTGTCAGCTTAGTGATGATAGAAGGCTTTATTCTGATAATTCTGCCATAAAAAATAATGTACTTTTATTATCTACTTTTTCTCTAAAATGTGATGTATCTTAGAAATATCTTCTATTCATCAGTGTCTGTCTCTCTGTCTTCAGTCCTTTCATTACAACTTTCAGTATTTCTCTGCTGTGCTTAAAGCAGTGCTGAGGGTTTACTCTCTGCTGCATATTGATGACAAGCACAGTGTGCATTTCTTATTACTGTTCTTTTCAAGGCAAAATATAAATGACATGAGGTTTTAGTCTTGGATTGGGAATTTTTCCATGGCATTTAAAAGTGTTGTGATTTATATACATATAACAACACTTTTATATATATGCTCATGTCCCAGGAACGAGAAGAGAAAAAGAACCATATTCTCTTTGATGAGTTATGCATATATCAAGAATTCTGATCAGATGATCATACTATAGAGGAATTCTGATATATTTAACCAAATTGGTGATGAATTGCATCAAAGAGGCATACTCAGTCATCAACAAAGAACATGTTTGAGCCTGCTTTGTTCATTTAGCATGAGAGGTTGCCACCTCATCGTCTGGAATGGCCTATTGTAATTTATGGCCACCTTTTGGCTTCCCTTCTTGGTAAAGGAGACTTAATAAGCGTGCTTCTGCAATAGAGTTTCCAGACATCTGATTTTCGAATGGAACATACAGTCGAAATGGGACCCTGGCAGCTCCAGTCAGCATCGCCAACTGGGCCATTAAAAATGCAGTTGGTAGCGCAGCGGGGACCCATGACTGATGCAGGTTCCCTACCTTCCCTGGCTTTGCATGGATCCCGGAATGGTCACCGGGTCCCTGTGGCCCCTATGCGCATGGGCCATCAGGGAGGCTCAGCACGCTGCCTCCACCCAAGTGCCAGCTGTGCAGCTCCCATTAGCTAGGGACCTGGCGGCCACTTCCTGGGAGCCGCAGTAAGCACTGCCAGGGCCGCACACCCCAACTCCCTGCCCCAGCCTGGAACCCCATTCTGCGCCCAAACTCCCCCTCAGAGCAGGCACCCTGCTATGCCCCAACGCCCCAACACCCCAACACACTGCTCCAGCCCTGAAACTCTCCTGCATCCCAGACTTCTCACACATACCCCAGAGCCCGCATCCCCATATGGACCTATCACCTCCCATGCACCCAACCCTCTGTCCCAGCCTGAAACCCTCTCCCACACCCAGAACCCCTCATTTATGGCCCCGCCTGTAGCCCATACCTGTAGCCCAGAATCCATATCTCCCCTGGCACCCCAATCCCCTATCCCAGCTCAGAGCCTCCTCCTGCACCCCAAACCCCTCATCCTCAGCCCCACTCCAGACCCCACAACCCCAGCCAGAGCCCACACCCCCTACCACATGCAAAAACCTCCTGTACCAGCCCAGATTCCTCTCCTGCTCCCCAAACCACTCATTTCCAGACCTACCCCAGAGCCCACACCCCCATTTGGAGTCCTCACCCTCCTGCACCCCAACCCCGTACCCCAGCTCAGTGTCCCACCTCAGTGACAGTGAGTGAGGGTGGGGCAGAATGAATGATGGAGGGTGGGGGGTGGAGAGAGTGGGGACAGAGCGTCAGAGAAGAGGCATGGTAGGGGTGGGGCCTCAGGGAAAGGGTGGGGCAGGGGATGGAACAAGGGTGTTTGGTTTTGTGTGATTAGAATGTTGGCAATCCTATTCTGCAGATGCTTCTTTTGGCATGTGAATCCTCTGTACAGTGGTTTGCAAGGATCTCTTTTCTTGTCTTATTGCCACACTACATCTGCATTTAGTTACTGCTGCTGGATCTTTCAATGTATAGACTGGCTCATTCAGATTTTAAACTGATTGTCTTGAAGCTTTACAATTCCACCCATTCTGTAAAAAGAGAGGTTATTTTCATCTTCTTCCTTCTTACAGGAACTAAGCTTTATTTAATGGAATTTTCTCTCCCCTGCACAAAATCCTCTTCTGGTTCTATGTGCCAGATTCTGATCTCAGTAACACGAGTGTAAATCCAGAATAACTTAATTGAATTCAGTGGAAAGTCTGAGGGTATGGTTACATTTCGAATTTCAGAGCGCTGCTGCGGCAGCGCTTTGAAGTGTCTGTGTGGTCAGAGCGGCAGCACTGGGAGAGAGCTCTCCCAGCGCTGCATGTAAGCCACATCCTTTACGGGTGTAGCGTGCAGCGCTGGGAGCCGGGCTCCCACTGCTGCCACCCTTATTACACTGACACTTTACAGTGCTGTATTTTGCAGTGCTCAGGGGGGTGTTTTTTCACACCCCTGAGTGCAAAACTTGCAGCGCTGTAAAGTGAGAGTGTAGCCAAGGCCTCAGATTTACATTGCTAAAGCTGCCATTGAGTTCCATTACAGTAGACACAGGACAAATTTGAGTGCTTTAGAAAATTTCACATTATGTGTGCAAAATGCATTTGCACTCAAGTTGCATTGCACAAATAATCATGCACAAAAACACAGAAGAAATTTGCATATGCACGGATGAAGACTGTATTTTGAAAATTTGGCCTTTAATAGTCCAGCTACTAATGGACGTAACTGCATAAAGTTTGTTCAGAATTGCTTAGATAACTTAAACTACACCAGGGGTTGGAAACCTCTGGCACATGGCTCAACAGGGTAAACATCCTGGCGGGCCGGGCTGGTTTTGTTTACCTACCACATCCGCAGGTTCGGCCAATTACACCTCCCACTGGCTGCAGTTCGCCGTCCCAGGACAATGGGGGCAGCAGGAAGCAGCACAGGCGAGGGATGTGCTGGCCGCGCCTTCCTGGCACCCTCATTGGCTTGGGATGGTGAACCACGGCCAATGGGAGCTGCGGTTGACTGAATCTGCTGACGTGGCAGGTAAACAAACTGGACCGGCCCGCCAGGGTGCTTACCCTGGCAAGCCACGTGCCAGAGGTTGCCGACCCCTGAACTACACCTTACTCAGCTACAGCAGCTGTGGTGTTGGCTTCACCCACTCCTCATAGCTCCCCAGTTCAACTGGGGAAGTAATAGAAATGCAGTGCCCACTTACTCCTGTACACATGTACCCAAATTCCAAGTATCCAGTGAATAGATATAAATGGAATTCTTACAGTGATATTCCTACCCCATACACTAATAAATAAAAAGTGGCTAAATGATTTTTGCTCAGATTTACAAGGAAAATAAAAAAAGTTCTTTGTTACCAAGCATGGAAACTTATAGTCCAAAGGAAGGACTTTGGAAAATGTTTTTTGGGCCTGATACTGCTACCCTTACTCAGCTTCTCTGTGAGTAGTCCCAGTGACAAAATGGGCATTATGTAACTAACAAAATCTATGGTTTATAATGGAGACTACATCACAACTTTTGCTAGCTCAAATGCTGTATTACAAATATACAACATATATACAGTGCACAGGGTAATACAATGTCAATTCAAACACCTTGCCTAGCATAATGTGTTGTTTTTACTGTTGAATTGTTGCCTTGGGGATGCTACTGAGACAGGTATTCACCAATTAAATACTCCCTACAGTACAAGGAATTTGCTTAAGTAATTTTTGCTGTAAATTATGGTAATACTGAAGTGAAAAATAGGGTATTAGTGAGCTATATATTGCTTTTTACTAATGTTGTGACTTTTACTGCTGGTGTATGAATGCCAGCAGTAACTATTCAGTGAATCTGTCCCCAAAGGGAAGCATAAAGCATTACTGAACTGTTGATGTCAATGCTAACAGAGGTTTAAATATTACCATGACAGTCCATAATGCAAAGTTAGTCTCAGGCAGAATGTAAAAATCCTAATTCTTATAACTATAGGACTTATCAGCTTCATATTTGTCATACACCTATTGGTCACTTGACTCCCAAAGCAACCTGCTTGGTAAGATTAAATTGATTTGTCTCTTCCAAGTTAATTTCTCTTTCCAGCATAACTACTGTAGAGTACAATTATTTCACCATAAATAAGTGGGGAAAGAATGATATGTGAAATTTTAAAAATCACTCAGCATTGGCCTAACTCTGCTTCCACTGAAGTTAATGGGACCACATAAAGGCCAGTGCTGAGAGTTTTTGAAAATCACACCCTGCCTTGTTGTAAACAATGTCAAACTCACATTTATTTAAAGAAAAAATACAAAATGTGATTCATAATTACTTTAAAAAAATGTCATTCATTCCAACAAACTAATGATGCACTACTGTGCCAAATCACAAATATATTGAGGCTCTATATATGACAATTTAATAGAAGTAAAGAGTATAGTACAGGTGACAAGGCTTCTGAAAATGAGAGATATGTACATTATTTCAGCTGAGCCTGTCAATAAACCTACACAGACCATTCAGACTATTTAAGTAAGGAATGTTGATAGGAGTAAGGGCATGCAGGATCAGGCTGTATGATAATACTGGGTAAAAATAAACATGGTGATGCAATGTGTATAGATGTTCATACAGATGGAGAAACACTATAATGAATGTGAAGTCATTTTAGAAAAAATACCATTATTATTAAAGGACCAGTAGAGCTGATTGAAAAATTTTCACCAACATTGTTTTCCAATGGAAATTTTTGAATACATTTTTTTTTCACAAAAAGTGTCTGTTTCTATAGTAAATGTTGAGATTTGATTGAAAAAAAATGGACACTCAAGAACTGACAATTTAATTTTCGGCAAAAAATACAAAATGTTATTTAGAATTACTTCATCCCTCCAATTTCCTCTCTGCGCGCCAGTTGAAGTACATTTCTCATGATGCACAACAGCCAGATATGTCCGTTGTAGTAACTAAGACTCCTACGTTGTGTGTTATTACTATTTAGGAATTGCTCTAAATTCCTAGAAAAGATAACACAGAGAATAAAAACCCAAGTTCTAAAGGCTAGATTTGTTGCACCCTTTCACAAGAGTGTAGCACTGGTGTTGCTAGAGAGACTTCCTTTTTTTTCCCTGTCCATGAATGAATTAATTAAAAATCATATGAAATTAATATCAAACACTGATATTTTAGAATGTGGCAGATACAGTAATAAAATGTGGAACTTGATGGAATCTAATATTATAATTAAAATGTGTGTAAACCAAAAGTCAATTGTAAGTGACACAGCTTTGGGCAAAATTTTGTAAACTTTAATTACAAAGTTTATCTCACGGGCAATCCTTTTAGGAAAGAAAGAAGTTGCATTCATATTGATTTCTTTTAGTTCAAGTGATAAAGTAAAGAAGGCTAATGTTTGGAATTGAGGAACCTCATACCATCAAGTCAGTGAAATAGACCTGTGCTGAAAAGGCAGTAAATAAAAGGAAATTACACAAATAGTGTGTTTCTAAAAACACTTGACAATAGAGTGGAAATATAACTGTTTATTTAATGTATGGACTCAACTCAGTCATATATACGAGCCCCTACCATTGTTGATCAAACAAGGAGAACAGAAATAGATTTAAAAAGCTGTTCTGAAAGACAATGAAGATTTAAACAGCTGTTCTGAAAGACAGTCTGCTGAAAGACAATAGTTCTTGAAGTGACCCTTTGCTGTATAATAGACTATTAAAACAAGTTTAAAAAGCATCAAAATATGGAGGGACGTTAAATAATTATGTGAACTTTAAAGCACTCATAGGATAAGAGGATAGATACTCTCATGGATCAGTAACTGGATAACAGACAGGAAACAAAAAATAGAAATAAATGATCAGTTTTCACAGTGGGGAGAGGTAAATAGCAGTGTCTCCAAGAGATCTATACTGGAACCTGTGTTGTTCAACATATTCATAAATGATCTGGAAAATGGGGTAAACAATGAGATGGCAAAGTTTGCAGAAGATACAAAATTACTCAACATCCAAAGCTGACTGAGAAGAGATAGAAGAGGATCTCAAACACCTAGGTGACTGGGACACAAAATGGCAGATAAAATTCAATGTTGATAAATACACAGCAATGAGTATCATAAAATGCAAACCCAACTAGACATACTGTGATGGGGCAGGGCCAGATGACTATAGGAAATTAATGAGAAACAGGTATGTTAGCCCCAGGCTAAACAAATTGCTGTTACCATTGTAACCAAATGTCGGTTGCTCCAAGTTAATCAAGACGCCTGAGGCTAATTAAGATCCTTCTAGAAAGCAGTGGAGATTGCTAGGTTGTTTGGGACACCTGAAGCCAATCAAGCACTGGCTGGAAGTAGTTCAAAGCCTCCCAGTTTGTCAGTTAGAGACGTGTCAGGAGCTTTAAGAGGAAGCCGTGCTGTTGGAGAAACTGGGCAGGACAAACTCTATCAGGCACAAAGAAGGAGGCCCTGAGGTAAGGGTGAAGTAGATGTTGAGGAAGTGGGGACTGCTGTGGGGAAGTGGCCCAGGGAATTGTACTTGTCCTGTTTAAAAAAGTCAGCTACAAATAGCTGCTACTTTTAGGGTCCCTGGGCTGGAGCCCGGAGTAGAGGGCAAGACTGGGCATCCTCTCACCCCCACTCTCCCTGATTAATCACAGAGACTGTGAGACAACAGATATTGTGGGAGGGAGAGTTGCTACTTCCCACCTCCTTTGCTGGCTTATGATGAAAATGGCTCAGTAGGCTGTGACCCTTGCCTCTAGAGAGAGAAGGGCTACATGGAGTGTCATAGTGAGCCTCTGGGGCTAGCATAATCCACCTGGAAGCATGGCACTCACTGAGACAAGGCTGGAGCTTTGCCACAATAAAAAATGATGAGGTCTAAATTAGCTAATAGCGCTCAGAAGAAAGATCTTGGAGTCATTATGGACAGTTCTCTGAAAACATCTGCTCAACATGCAGTGGCAGTCAAAAAAGCTAATAGAATGTTAGGAACTATTAGGAAAGGGATAAATAAAAAGACACATGATATCATAGGGCCACTGTATACCCAATTCTTGAATACTGTGTGTAGTTCATCTCAAAATAGATATATTAGAAATGGAAAAGTTACATGAATGGTCAACAAAAATAGTTAAGGGCATGGAACAGCTTCCATATAAGGAGAGATTAAAAAGACTTGGACTATTCATCTTGGAGAAGAAGTAAGTTAGGGAGGTGGGTATGATAGAAGTCTATCAAATCATCAATGGTGTAGAGAAGGTGAATAGGGAAGTGCTATTTACCTTTTTGCATAAACAAGACCCTGGGGTCACCCAATGAAATTAATAGTAACAAGTTTTAGAACAAATAAAAGGAAGTACTTCTTCACTCAACACACAATCAACCTGTAGAATTTATTATCAGGAGATGTTGTGAAGACCAAAACTATAACTGGATTAAAAAAAGAGTTAGATAAATTCAATTGCTATTTGCAAAGATGGCCAGGGATGTAACCCCATGTTCTGGGTGTCCATAAGCTTTCCATTACCAGATGCTGGCACTGGATGTTAGAGAATGTATCCCTTGATAATTGTCCTGTTTTACTCATTCCTTTTGAACCATCTGGCATTGGTCACTGTCAGAAATCAGGATACTTGGCTAGATGGACCATTGGTCTGACCCAGTATGGTCATTGCTATGTTCTTAAACTGGATATTTCAGCAGCTAGCAGAGTATTAATTGGGAAAAAGAAACTTGAGAGCAAGCATAACTGCATAATTTGCCAAGGGATGTACCTTGCAGAGGTAAGTTGCTGACCAGAGCAAACCAGCAAACCAAGATGGTTGTACCATTTTTTATGGCCTAGCCTTTCTTACATAAGCTGGTGTGACAAAATGTGTTGCACAAAGAGATTGGAAACTTTGTGATCTCAATTGCAAGAATTCAAAAACTGATGTATCCTCCCAGATTGAATGGTGAGAAAGACAACTTTCATTTTGGTTTGACATTTTGAACCTTCAGAAGAAATATGGATCACCATCTGATTAGTCCGTGCCAGCACCAAGAGAGGAAGCAAGTTAGACCACCCAGCAGAAATAGGATAAAATGGCTTGTCCCCTTCAGCACATCATTTCCTGAAAGCTGAAGGGAGAAAACTGAGGTCCTAGACTGACCACCTGGGAGTCCTCCTTGTTGACATTAAGTATTTATCTTGGATTGACACCTTTAATTGTTTCTTTCTAATTTCCTGCAGTTGGGTTGTCCACCAGCACTCAGGGAAATGATTATAATCATGTCTATCCTTTACTCTACCCATGTTTACAGGGTCATCTTCTGTGCATGATAACAGAGCTGAGAACAAAGATCTAGTGACAAGTAATACATGTACTTTCTCAAATAAGTCAATTGACCACTTCCTGAAACTGACTACTTAATCAGTAAGGAATTAGTAAGAATGTGTACATGCTTGTGTATGTGTTTCAAAGATTGTCACAGAATTGCAGTGTGTGTGTTTGTTTTGTAACAGGTTCTAATCAAGCTTGCTGTAAATTAGCTTTAAAACTGAACAAGTTACAATTCGCTAGAATTATAGACACTGTACATAGGTCTATGACAGTTAAAGGTTTCAAACTGCTTTTCAAGTTCTAAACATAAAATGAGACCAAATGAGCAAGCATCTTGTTCTACACTAAGTCTGCACAGTCTGCCATAAATGCAGACATTTATTTCAGGTAGCTAGGAGTGTTAGTCAGTTCCTGGGGCTAATATAATTCACTGGTAAACAGGTTAAAAGGCTTAGCAACTATTGATCCGCTAGGAAGGAGACCTTGGTGAATTGGCATGTAAGTAATGACCAAATTGTTTTGTGATCTAGCTTTGGATTAATGTTCTTCTGTTGTGTTAGCAGCACCGGATTTGATAGCCAACTGAAACAAGTTAAGCCTTATTTTGAGGGCCTCTAAGTCAAAAATCTAAACAAAGTCACCTCCCCAAGATAGTAATTGAGTAAAAGTGTTATTTTTTATTGTGGTTGTGTATTCTGATTCTAAAAGACTAAATGGTTATATCAACCAATAATTTCCTAATTTATGTAGCCAAATCATAGTCCAGTACCATTTTTCTGTTCTTATAGCCTATCTTATGTGTTGCTATTCTTAAAAATATTTAATAAACTCTATAAAGCCAGTGTCAATGCTTGAGTTCTTTTTTTCTTTAGTTAAGCAATCGCAATTAAAAAAACCATAAGAAAGGTAACCACTTAAATAGCTGCTTAAAGAAGGTTTGTTTTATTACTTAACTTTCTTACACCATGATGCACCATAGCAGCTCAGTGAAAGGGGAGCTTGTGATACCTCATGGAAGAGTGGCTCAGAGTCTGGCCCCTGAGAGTTACATGAGGCATGAGGCCCCTAAACTACAGCTCCCATAAGGCATCACAGTGGCATTTCCAAATTGAAAATTTTCAGTTTTAATTCAAAGACGTTTAGCAATTTTTTGCTCAGGGGTTGACCAAGGATATACAGCTTTAGATCTTCTGCCTCAAAGTTGATTTTTTTCCCCTATCGGATTTTTATATATGTATGCATGTATGTATGTATGTTATGTCCAGATATTCTATTTCATGCATTTGAAACAGTACCATTTAAGTCAGGCAATGGAATAGCTAGTGCAGTAGTCTGACAATATGAAGCACTGCTGCTTTATTTTGGATCTGAATTTTGCTTAATAACACTATCACATATAAAGATAATGGAAATAAATGAAGTATCCAGTAAATTATTTTTTCATTCCTGAGTCACCTTCATTTGAATGGTTGGTTTAATTTTGTTCCATGAGAAAAAGATAGCAAGAAGTGACATTAAAAATAAACAAGGCTTAGCTGTGTAAGTGGTCAAGCTAAACATTTCCATGTCAGAGCTACAGTTAACTTATCCTGTGCTCTGTTTATTATAGAACTCTCCGATGGGATATATGAATCTCAAAAGCAGTGCCATTTTATCCTTTTAGGTTTTTTGTTTTTTTCTGGATAAGACCTTTTTTGTGTGTGGCTAAATTGTTATTTTACTATTTGTATATGTGATATATTTGAAATATTATATAAAATACATGCTTATCTGAAACATAATTCAGAACCTAATCAAATACTAATAACATCATGTAAAATACTTATGTGGAGCTCATGCTAACAGTATCATGAAATGTCACACAGGACAACTCTGATCTTAAACTATAATCCTATTCAACAGTTCACTCTTATTTCACAGTAAAAATCCATCTGATAAATGCTATGATAAATATCACAAATTCCGTTACATCAGGAGCTCTCTTCAGAATACTATGAAAACAGGAAGAGGTTGAAAGGTTTCTGTTTTGCACCTTGGGACTCTTGCCCTCTGGAACAACAGAGATCAAGTGAACTGTTAAAATTCTAAGGTTTCTTGGAGGAGGTGCCAGACTAAAAGTATATTCTGCTTGCTGTCACATAAACTGGAATAGACAGAACAGCAAAGCTGAAAGAGGCAGCCAAGAAGAAAGGAGAAAGGGAGAAGATGGAAGCCGCTTCAGGGAAATTACCATTGGATAAAAGGCAAAAAGGTAGACCCAGAAATAATGTATGCTCACATTTAGGTCTAGCCAGTGAGTGGAATGTTCTTAGAGGCATCTAGGGACACGGGGGGTGGGAGGAGAGAAAGAAAGAGAAAAGTGGTGAGAGCTTATAAAAACAATTCAATGTAATGAGGCAAAACAGTCCAATAATTCAATATAATGATGTGTACTGACATAGCTAGGTGTGATGTATCATACACGGGGAAATTCATAATGATACATCATTTTGCACAACCATTTACAGCTCTTTGAATAAAACTTGAGTGATAATAATTAATCATACAGATAAATTATTTGGTACGCTACCAGTAGAGTGAAGAAGTAAAACCCTCACATGCCATAGGTCAAAGAGAAGTTGGCATGCGCCTACTTCTACATCATTTTCAAATGAAAAAGGATGAGGAGGAAGGAAGATACCAATATGAACATTTTGTAATGTGCCACAAGGTCACTTTTGAAAGACAGTGGGGCAGATTTGCCAGTGTCTACCCACAGCTTTGTGCAGGTACAAAACTTGATTACCTACATTAGGCCTATTGTCCGGATATACTGAATGAAGGACAGGTGACACTCGATATGAGTTTAATCAGGCTGCAACTTTATTATTAGATATTTGGGACTACCTGGCAGATAAACGTGTGCAGTGAAGGTAACCCCACTTTATTTCCTAATTAGCCAGGGGGCTTCTGCCAGTATCCCCTCTTTTTGCATCCATTTTCCTCAAGCTAATCCATTGCTGAGACCTTACCATCTCCCCTCCCCTTGTAGGAGGGTTAAACTGGACTATAAGAAAGGAGGGAGAGCTCCCTGCCATTGCAATCATAGGAGTTTCCAACCCTCATTCCCACTCCTTTGTTCCTTTAACAAATACCTCCTTTTTAAGTCCTTTCCCAAGCCAGTCACTGTATTTCTTCCCTATGGAGTACCTGCACTAGATATAAACACAAGGAGGCACCAGCAATTAGCTTGGCTGCCTCTTTCGCAAAGCCAGTTGGGTTCCCAGACATCTCCCAATGCCCTCTTTTATATTAGTTAAAAACATATAAGCACCAAAGTCTGACAGGTGAACCACTTCCTCAGAAATAACTCTGGTGCCCCATATACTATGCCAGGATGTGATATTACCACTCCTCCTAGGTCCCAAGGAATTTGGACACCCTTCTGTACACATACCTCATCTTTTTCACCTTGGGAGGGGCTCATGATTCCCTGCCAGATCCAGTGTTGAAACACGTCTGATCATACAATTGTAACTCCTGGAAAAAGTTCAAGGATCAGTCTCATGTCCCTCCTTGCGCTAAGCATTAATTCTGTTCATCTAAACATTTCCAAATTGTTTTCTCCAAGGTGCACTACAATTATATCTGGTGACTGCTGATGGGCCCCTACAATTTACAGCAGTGGTATCAGCTGATCCCATAACATGCCTCTCTTTCCATGTCAACGTCATATTACTTTACTGCTGAATCCCAGCTCCAAACCCTCAGGTAACCTAGATGCGTGCCTATGCGCCCAAGTGACAATAGTGTGCCCACAAATCCACACCACCATCTACATGGCTGGTTATCCAACATCTGGAATGAGATTAAAACAAATTAATGCCGACTGATCATGTGAAGTCTCACATACATTCAGTGCACTTCCGAATGCCAACACCCTCTCAATTGCCCCTCTGCTCCCCTACCTAGTTGTGCTACTGCTGTTGGTGCCCTGATTCTGATTGAGTGGAAAAAACAAATTTGTGGGCTGGAAGTCCCAACCTTGTCAGTCCCCTCAACACTGTAATGAATTGCTGTATTGTGAGGGGAATCCTGTCACGGTCCATGAAAGGGGGCCCTCCCCCCCCAGCCATATCACCATGTAGTCCCTCAAAGCCCACACAGGCAGACTTCAGGTTCACTGCCTCCTGTAGAATAACAAATTCACCCCAGCCTACTTGATCCATCTTTGACCTTCACACATGTATTATCAATGAATGCTCATACCCATTGTAGATTATGCAGTTCCAAAGTCCTTCTTGTATTGTCCCTACCGGACTCATATACTAGTTTGCTGATCTTAAAGCACCAAAAAGGGTATCAAGAATGATGTCTTGAACAAGGCCACCTCCTATCCACTATGATATATGGTGCCAAGAATCTGCACGAGATCCTTGAGCATGTAAACTGTCATGGGATGACATGAATCCACCCTAGGGCCACTGGTACATGACCACCCAGCCAAAAACCTCCAAACTAAAAAACCACTGCAAGGATCAGGATAACCATTTAGCCTACTGACAATTGTAATGGCAGAAAGGTGATTTGAGATTGTTGAGGATGCCAGTTGACAGGTTGTCAGCGACAGCATGTATCGTGGCACCTGTTCATTTGTAATGGGCCATATTATAGATCAGCCTTCCTGATCCTGAAATTGCATGAAATCATTAAAACTTCTCTCATAGCTCTCCCATGTGTGTAGAGCAACTGATCTCCACACCACACTGATGACCATCCTACGCGAAGGTTCCATAGCACTAGCAGCATCCACTTGGGTTCCTAGTTGGCTCCTTGTGCCAACGTCAGAAATATGTGCATCTGAAAATGAGACAAGGTATCTGCTTAGACATTATTAACTCGGGAAAGGTGATGAAGAAACATTTATTTCCTGCAGCCTTCCTAGGGGCCAAGCCTTGGGAGAAAAAACCCACAATTTCACACAGGCAATTGCTTGAATGGCTGTGCCACTTTACCCTCAATTCATTCCTGCTGAATCGTTTTCTTAACGATATAGCCAAACCCTGCCCGTGAGTTCAATTATTAATTATTTATGTAGAATCTATTTTTTAAAATATAAAAGTGATCAGAAACCCATATTACACCCTGCCCCACAAATTTACCCCATCAACTTTGCTGGAGTAGTCCCCCTGGAGCACCCTTTACAACTCCAGCTTAACTGGAAACAGCACCCTTCCCTGTTCCACTGGTTTCAGCTCTTGCTTTTGACCAACATGAATAACTTAGAACTCAGCACCGGGGTTAAAGCCTCTGCATTTCTCTCAATTACAGACGTCTTGCCAGTGTCATCTTCCCTTGGCACAAATATGACAGGCTTATGCCAAAGCACAGCTGGGAACACACATCCTCTGATGTCAATAGTCACATCTGCAGTATACCAAGACAATGCATCCAGTCGTAGTTGAGATTTCCACCAGTCCATCAAAATTGCAGTCTATTAGTGCGAGACAAGAACAAGTCCTCCTTGATAGCCTGGACGCCCGTGTCTTCTCAGAAACTTATTGCACATCTTAAACATTGGCACAGTCACCTTGCTGTCATAGTAGTCTATGCTCTGACAGACGAATCTGTTGATTCAGTCAAAAATCGTTTATATGGCCAGTTGGAATCTGTAGTATGCACAGTCTCTCCACATGATAATCTCGTGATCCTAGGCAACCTAAAAGTAGTTACTGATTCCCTGCAAACTGGGTTTGAACACGTCATTAGTCATTGTTTAATTATACCCAATGAGAAATCTTGTTACCACTTGCTCACATTCTGCACCTCAAAGAATCTTTCAATTTTTGAGTCATTGTTTAAGTGGAGACACATACACCAGATGTCATGGATCTCCCATAAGGGTGTTCCTCAGAAGCAGTTGGAACACAACATTACATGTGATAGGCGTCTCTTTACCTCTTGTAAAGTATATTGCGGTGTGGAATGAGTGGCTAACATAGATCACCACATAGTGGTTGCCCACATTGTGTTGACACTCTGATGAGCAGGTAAGCCCTTTGAGATAATGAAGAAGTTTGACATTGACACGCTTTGCGTGCCAGGTTTAGCCAACAGATTTTTTATTGACATTAGCAATAGATTCTTAGCTCTAGCCAACTGGCTGGATGACGTGGAGTTTGCCTGGTCTCTGTTCACTTCTATCCTCCACCAATCTGCTGAGCAGACAATTGGTTATAGGCGCCCCGGATGCCGGCCACAGCTATCAGAGGAAGCTTTCCAGATAATTAAATTGAAGGCCACAGTTCACCATCATGGCGATAAATACAGTCGTAATCAGCTGAAGTGAAAATTTAACATTATATTATAACCAAGTTATGGATAATGTTGAATTTGGCTTAGGCAGGGGAGACTTAAAACCAGCATTCCATGCGATCCTCAACGTCAGTGGTCAAGAGGTAGTGGCTATGAATGGCATCCTGAATGACAGCCAAGGTGATCCATGTAAATTGGATAATCACATCCTCTCACACTGGGTAGAATATTATCATAGCTCCCTGAACCACCCTCCAGCTGCTGCTTCCTCTGATCTGGACCATCTGGCAGCCACTGCAATTCCGGACCCAGACACCTGTACTGACTCACCAACACTGGATGAAGTGGAGCATGCCATCTATAAACTGAAAAACAGACATGTGATCAGCACTGTTGTAATCCCCCCCAGCTACTAAAATGTGCTTTTGACCCAAGTGAGGTGCAGTCAACCTTGCACATACAAATCAGGATTTGCATCTGCATTTCAGAATATGAATTCACCCAAATTCCAGCCTCCGGACCTCTTTGTATGTGCACTTTTGAACCTCAAATCCAGTATCTTTAAGGCAACAGTGTGTGGCCAATGGTGAGTTGAGTACCATACTATAACAGCTTGGCTTACCTTGGTAATTTTCTACCCAATTACACATTCAATACTAGGCCTAACCTTACTTACTTTATAAAAAGATCTGCCAAGATCACATCTATGGCGATATGTTTACAGGCTAACTAATGCTGGCCAGCACACATGCTCTGTGGTTGAACCATTTTCAGTACAATTACTACATGACAGATTAGCATAGAACATCTCAGGTAAGATACTATACATAATTAAATGTGAAAGGGTTTAGGCTCTTTAGACATTCAAAATGAAAGAGTATTTCTCAATATCTATCACACAGATTTTCTATTTGCTTTTTGATACATGCTTTTGCTATGCAATACATGTCCCTAAAACCTTTTGATGTACAAATTCAGGGGGGGTTATTATTATTATTATAGATAAGTGTAAGACTTTTTAAAAAAATATATATTACAAATTATGTATCTGTCTGAATAGGGAACAGCTAGCAGCTGTCTTCTCTTTCTCTCCCAAAAGGACAATATCTTCCTGCAGAGGAGAAGAGATGAGCAATGGACTTCTGTCCGGGACATGTCTTTCCCATCCACTCCCCTTGCACTCACTGGTAGGAAAGGATAGATGTCCCTAAAATTTCTCTGCCAGATACTAGGTTCACCTGCCCTCATTTCACCAATCACACAGGAAAGAGATATAGGGCCTGATGTAAAAGCCTCCCAGTGACTTCAGTAGGCTTTAGTTCAGGTCCTTAAGGACAGCATTCACCAAAGCCATTGGGTGAAATCCTGGATCCATCGAAGTCAGTGGTAAAACTCTGATTGACTTCCATGGGTATAAGATTACATCAATAGAGCTGGAAGAGGACGGCTTTCTCATTCTCTACCTAATAAAAGCAGAGAATAGGAGTTTTGCTCCCTTTTACATTTACCTCCAGGTAGGAAAGAAGTACTAAATGTTATATTTATTATAAAAAAACAACTGGTTTGTTGTGGCTGTTTCCTCGATTGTCTGTAACTGTAACAGATATACTGAAGCACTCGTCTTTTGTTGTGTGTATATCCAGAATACAATCAGAAATTGAAATACCATAGATTCAAGATTTAAAAATAAAAAAAAAACTAAGCTAGTGGGCTGGCAACTCATTTTAGTTCATACTATTACAAAAAAAAATGAAGGGGGGAAGAATAAGCTGTGCTGTAGTCTGGAACTGGCAAGCAAAATTATACAAGCATAATTGAAAACACAGACAACTAAATCACTTTTCTTATTACTTGATTTGACTTAAAAAAATTGTGCTATGACTGGACAACATATTCAACAGAAATTTTCTAAATATCTGTTAAGATTTCAAAACGTTATGCCCTCTGACTGCATTAATGACTAATCAGGTGCCAAGTGTGCTTTTCCCCTTTGCCCTATTATTATTTATAGGAAAGTATATCTGCTTTTTGAAGTACTGCTAGGGCAGCAATGCAGCTATCATAGTGTGCAATTTCTGTGAAATACAGAGCATATTTTTGCAACCATTTATGTCTATACAATATTTTTTATTACAAAATCACAACATTTTTCACACAATGTATTATGGACAATATGTTTAATCAAATATATTTTGAAGTATTAGGACATATTGAGTGGACTTGTTTCTGAAAACCAAACCAGACACTGAGGCCTGGTCTACACTATGCGTTTAAACTGAATTTAGCAGCGTTAAACCGAATTAACCCTGCACCCGTCCACACAACGAAGCCCTTTATATCGATATAAAGGGCTATTTAAACCAATTTCTGTACTCCTCCCCGACGAGGGGAGTAGTGCTGAAATCGGTATTGCCATGTCGGATTAGGGTTAGTGTGGCCACAATTGCGATGTATAGCTCTCCGGGCGGTATCCCACAGGCACCATTGTGACCGCTCTGGAAAGCAATTCTGAACTCGGATGCTCTGGCCAGGTAGACAGGAAAAGCCTGCAAACTTTTTGATTTTCATTTCCTGTTTGCCCAGCATGAAGCTCTGATCAGTGGGTGGCGATGCGGACCCAAATCCAAAAAAAAGCTCCAGCATGGACCGTACGGGAGATACTGGATCTGATTGCTGTATGGGGAGACAAATCTGTTCTATCACAGCTCCGTTACAGAAGATGAAATGACAAAGCATTTGAAATCTCCAGCTATAATAGACAGAGACTCAGCAGGGACTCAGCACAGTGCTGTGTGACAAGCGTCACGGAAAGCCAAAGAATCAAATGGACGCTCATGGAGGGAGGAGGGGGTACTGAGGACTCCAGCTATCCCACAGTCCCACAGTCCCGAAAAGCATTTGCATTCTTGGCTGAGCTCCCAATTCCTGAAGGGTCAAAAACATTTTCCTGGGCATTTCAGGGTGTATGTGTAATTACACCCTTCTCCCCCCTCCGAAAGAAAAGAGAAAAAAATAGTTTCTCGCCTTTTTCAATGTCACCCTATATCTACTGAATGCTGCTGGTAGATGGGTGCTGCAGCACTGAACACCAGTGTCCCCTTCACGGTGGCAGATGGTGCAAATGACTGGTAGCCATCATCATCATCAGCCCGTGAGTGCTCCTGGTTGGCCTTGGTGAGGTTGGCTGGGGTGCCTGGGTAAAAATGAGAGTGACTCCCGGTCTTCCCAGCAGATGGTACAAAAGGCTTGGTAACTGTCCTCATGGTAGCAGCTTTCCCCCCACCCCATGTCTAACGAAGATTCTGTACTGCCTGGACTACCATAGCAGCTGAAGGCTGCCTCCCCTCATTTTATCTCACTGAAAACTCAGTGTTTCTTATTCCTGCATTCTTTATTTCTTCATCACACAAATGGGAGACACTGCCACGGTAGCCCAGAAGCGTTGGGGAGGAAGGAAGCAACGGGTGGATTGTTGCAGAGGCACTCCTAGAATGGCATGCAGCTCATCATTTGTGGGATCTCTAGGGCTCTGACCCAGAGCAGCTGTGCTCTCTGGTTCTCTAGTACACTTGCCCATATTCTAGGCAGGACTGACTCTATTTTTAGACAAAACATAAAGAAGGAATGACCTGGGAATCATTCCCATTTTGTCCATGCGCCCCGCCGACCTCAGCGAGGCCAGCCGGGAGCAGCCATGACAGCAGCAGACAGTGCAAAAGGATTGATACCGTCATAGCCAATTTCCAATTGCAAATGGTGGCAAAACGACTGATAACCATCATCTTATCACCAATTTACAATGACAGATGGTGCAATAGGAATGGTAACTGTCTCTGCTACCTTGCAAGGCAAATGAATGCTGCTGTGTAGCACTGCGTACCTTGTCTGTCAGCAGCATCCTGTACACATACAGTGACAGTGACAAAAGGCAAAACAGGCTCCATGGTTGCCATGCTTATGGCGTCTGCCAGGGCAATCCAGGGAAAAAGGGCGCGAAATGATTGTCTGCCGTTGCTTTCACGGAGGAAGAGTGTAGTGACGACATTTACCCAGAATCACCAGCGACATTGTTTTTGCCCCATCATGCATTGGGATCTCAACCCAGAATTCCAATAGGTGGGGGAGACTGCGGGAACTATGGATAGCTACGGGATAGCTACCCACAGTGCACGCTTCCGGAAATTGACGCTAGCCTTGGTACATGGACGCACACCGCCGAAATAATGTGCTTAGTGTGGCCGCATGCATTCAACTTTATACAATCTGTTTTAAAAAAACAGTTTCTGTAAAATCGGAATAATCCCGTAGTGTAGACATACCCTAAGTGAATCATTTTAACAAAGGAGTCAAAGTGTTTACAAAATCAGAATATATATGTCTTCTAGAGTTAACCACAGTATTGCAAACACTTAAGCACATGCTGAATTTTTTACATAGACCCTCTGATGTCAATGGAACTACTCAGGTATGTAAAACTGAGTACATTTATAGTTCTTTGCAAATAACAAAGGCCTCACCATGCATTTTTTTTTAAATCGAGGCCAGATTCAGGAAAGCAATTAGGCAAGTGCTTAACTTTAAGCATGTGTTAATCATCACTGACTTAAAAGTTAAACATGTGATTAAGTGTTGTTCTGAATCAGGGTCTACATTATTGTTTGGGAAATGGTACTTGTAACGTACTTATTAATTTAAACTAACTAACATTACCTATTAAGAACTAGTCAGAGGTCAGAGCTGTCACTGCATTCATCTATGGATTCAGAGTTAGGTAAAGTGGCTACCATTTAAAAGGAAAAAAAACAAAAAAACCCTGCAGTTGCCATGGAGTTGTATTTGAGATATTGCTGTTATTTCCTATATCACTGTGTGTTAACCATTGATTTTTTTTTGTTGACTGCTGTATGTTATCCTCATCCCTAGCGCGAAGGTAAATGAACAGAATGCCCGCCCAAGGAAGTAAGTTCTACATTTGAATTACTGCACATGAAAAGAAAAAGATTTAGGAGCCTAACTGCCACTTTAGGCACCTAAATCCCACAAAGAAAAGTCCCAATGATATTCACAAAGACCTCCCTCACCTGCTCCCAAAGTCTTGGAGGTACCTAAACTTATTTGGCACCCATTTTTTTTTCAATAAAAGTTCCCTCACCCCCATATTTTTGCCTCTGAGCATGTGCACTGCAGCCTGACACCACATGTCCAGATCCCTAAATCCCAGAACAATTCATATCCAGGGGAAGATAGGTGTTCCTCTATCTAACTCACCTTCAGGTCCCAATATGGTAAGCTTGCTGGCACCTCACTTACCAGATTGTGCTCTTACAGAGAAGTTTATGCAGACCGTGACTGAGGGGAGAGAAGAATGGGCAACCCCCTCATAATTTTGGGTCTACTGGTTAAAGTATTGGGATGTAGGAGACCTCCCACTTCAGTCTCCCCCCACCACCTGTGAATGCTCTAACCATTGGGCTACAGTATATTCCACATCAGGGCTCCTTCAGTGTCTTCTGTTGACACAGTTGCATTGCGGATAAATGATTTTAAGAAGTCATGAAAGCTGGTATCCTTTGTCTCCTACTGCCCAAGTGAGTGCCCTAAACACCAAGCTAGAGAGTTCATCTCATGCTTTCTCTCCTCTCTTGCACAATGATTCTTGTATTATTTATCCACAGTAAATCAGCTTCAGCAGGAAGGGCTGATGGAACACCACATTAGACTATCTCAAAACTCAGTAGTTACAACACTCACCTGAGAGATGGTGCATCCCAGTTCAACTCCCTTCTCTGATTCAGTTGGATGGGAGACTTAAACTGCAGGGTCTCCTACATCCCAAGTGAGTACTCAAACTGTCAACATTATGACGGAGATCTGTTCCCTCTCCACCCTCAGCTTCTTGGGAAAAAAATGGCATAGGCACCAATGCCAAGGGATTATTTTGAGTTGAGACTCTCAAGCAGAGGAAGATGGCTGCCTGAAGTCCAGACTTATCTCTGAGAGTGCAACAGGACTTAACAGACATCTCTCAGGCTTGGTCTACACTATGCGTTTAAACCGATTTAACGCTGCACCTGTCCACACAACGAGCCCTTTATATCAATATAAAGGGCTCTTTAAACTGATATCTGTACTTCTCCCCGATGAGGATCTGATCGCTGTATGGGGAGACAATATCTGTTCTATCACAGCTCTGTTACAGAAGATGAAATGACAAAGCATTTGAAAAAAATCTCCAGGCTATGATAGACAGAGGCCACAGCTCAGTGCTCTGTGACAAGCATAATGGAAAGCCAAAGAATCAAATGGAAACTCATGGAGGGAGGGAGGGGGTACTGAGGACTTCAGCTATCCCACTGTCTCAGCAGTCTCTGAAAAGCATTTGCATTCTTGGCTGAGCTCCCAATGCCTGTAGGGTCAAACACATTGTCCGGGGTGTTTCAGGGTATATGTTGTCAATTTGCCCCCCCCACCCCCCATTCTATGTCTACTGCATGCTGCTGGTAGACGCCATGCTGCGGCAAGGAATAGCAGCATTCTCTCCCCTCCCCTCCCCGGTGACAGCTGGTACAATATGACTGCTATCCATAGTCATCATCAGCCCGTGAGTGCTCCTGGCTGGCCTCAGGTGAAGTCGGCCGGGGGCGCCTGGGTAAAAATGGGAATGACTCTCAGTCATTCCCGGTAGATAGTACAGAATGGCTGGTAACTGTCCTCATCATAGCAAGTGGGGGCTGAGTTCCATCAGCCCCCCCTTTCATGTCTAAAGAAAAGATTCTGTACTGCCTGGACTATCACAGCAGCGAGATGTTGGGCTCCTCTCCCTCGCCACTCTTTAATGTCCTGCCAGGCTATCATAGCAGCTGCCTCCCCCTCATTTTATCTCACTAAAAAGTCAGTGTTTCTTATTCCTGCATTTTTTATTACTTCATCTCACAAAGGGGGACACTGCCACGGTAGCCCAGAAAAGTTGGGGGAGAACGGAATCAACGGGTGGGGTTGTTGCAGGGGCACCCCCTGTAAATGGCATGCAGCTCATCATCTCTGTGAGTTCTGACATGGAGTGGCTGTGCTCTCTGGTCCTCTGATACACTGCTTCTCTAGTATACTTGCCTCATATTCTAGGCAGGACTGACTATATTTTTAGATACAACATAAAGGAGGGAATGACCCGGCGGTGCTTTGTGCTTTGTGTGGCCGCCTGTATTCGACTTTATACAATCTGTTTTACAAAACCGGTTTATGTAAAATCGGAATAATCCTGTAGTGTAGACATACCCTCAGACTGGCATCTCTCATTAGCTATTTTAGGGAAGGAGCTGCCTAGCATGCTGGCTTTGTGAATCCCATTTATTCTGAAGTGCCTCCCTCATCCTTTTAATTGTTTAGAGACATTCAGGCTTTGTGAATCCAAGGCAGCTAAATTTCTTCATGACTCTTACACTTATATGTTTTTATTGTCTATGAAATAGATAACAGCTAAAACCAAATAAAGAAGCATTGTACAATTTTCAGACAAAAAGTAGGATAGTGAAAAGAAATATCCATATGTGTATTTTAAGTACTGCAGGTGTATTATGGAATTGAATGTTGACTGCAGTTCTCTTTAAAGAAGGGTGAAACAGTCACATCTGATATTTAAGAAAAAAACATTTTATTACTGGGTCACTGAAAAGTGTAGGAGCTAATGGGAGGAGTGTCAGAATTTAAAAAGAGACTCTGCAGCACATCATTGTCATGGGTGAGACTTTTTAGGAAGTGGAGAGTTGATGAAAAGCTCTTCAAATACTTAAGCATGGAGCAAAGATGAATGTGAGGATGAATTCAAGGAGAGCATCTGACCTGAACATTATGGAGGGAAGAGTCACACAATTTCAGAACAAGCTGTTACTGCAGATGAAGGCATGACAGGAGAACATCCCATCTATCTATTACCATAGAGGATCAATGGTCCAATCCCTCACATCCGCCCCCACCCACCATTACAGGATGGTGTAATAGCTAGAAAAAAAATGCATTATATCTGTAATATTCTAGACCTTGGGAGAGCTTCCTGGAACCCCCATATTCCTCATTTTTATATAATTGTGATCTTACATATAAAGCATGTCTTGTAAGATATCAAGGAAAAGGTTATAATCTGCTTAAAGTCATTTCTCTATTCATATACGTATATCATTAATGCATATGAAGTTATGAGAATTATGTTGTAACTAAAACATGCTGTAAATTGGGAAATCAGCCAGATATTAGCTCCCAAGAGGCAGTAGCAAGGAAAGTAACCAACAACTGGGCGGGGTGTCCAACAGCCCATCAACAATCATTGTCCAGAAAGGGAGCTACAATTCAATGAATCACCTGCATGAGGCCACATCAGGGGAATTGTTCAACCTTGCCTGGAGAATTAGCAATGCCCCCAGACATGCCTGGACTTGTGTTTGCCAAGCACATGGACTGAGAGTAAGAAACGGACAGAGTGGTCACATACTGGGCCCTTCTCCTGCCCCCACCTATGCTGCAAGCAACTGAAATACAGAGAAGAAGACAAGACTCCAACAGAGTAGATTGGCCCAGGCTTAAGGAACAAATCTGTTCATTAAGGACTGAAATAACCACTGGGGTAAGAAAAAACTGCTTAATCTAGATGTTGACCAGTCTAATAGGGTTGAGAGTTTAGACTGCATGCTTGTATTTTATTTCTTTTGGTAACTCACTCTGATTTTGTTTTCCCTATCACTTAAAATAGATAGTCAATCTTTTTATAGTATTATATTCTATTGTATTATAAAATCTTTTATAGTCAATAAATTTATTTAACTGTTTATCTTTACCAGTGAGTTTGTATGAAGTGTGTGGCAAATCTGCTCAAGTATTGCAAAGGCTGGTGTATGTCCACTATCCATTCCCGAAGTGGTGAACCAATTAATAAATCCGCACTGCCCATCTTGAGCAGTGCATGATGGTATATTTCTGAGTGCTGGGAGCCGAGGGGATTTGGCTCTTGTTCCTTTCTCTGTGTGATACATGAGTGGCTCTGGGAGTATTCATGCAACGTAGTTGGGTGTGTGGGGCTCCCCATGCTGTTGTGCTGAGTGATCACAGTGCCTGGAGCTGTTGCTGCTGGTCGCTAGCAAGGTATTGTGAGAGACAGCCCAGGCTGGAGGGATTTAAGGGGACATGGAAGTCTCACAGTCCCAGAGTGCACTCTGAGGACCCCAGCACAATATTCACCAACTAATCTTTGTCATATGCTGTCATTTCTTACAAAATATGGTTGAGACTTTCAAAGGTAGTGAGAGGATTTAACCACACAATTCTCACTGAAATGAATGTCTGCCTACATACAGCCTATGTACATTGGTAACTCAATTCCAAATGTAGACTCTATGATAGGACAAACAAATCCTATATTTAGATGTTCTGGATCTGATTCATGACTGTATCTCTCCAGCTTTCTGAAATCCATTGATTTAACACAACTCCATAAACCTGCAGTAATGCAATGGTGCATCAAGGGCCTCTAATTGGTTGTTTGAATATTAGGCAGTGGTACCCAAATGCTAACATGTGCTGACAGAAGTGGAATATGTCTATGTCTGAATATAAGGTTCTATGTGGAAAAGTACAGTAATGTCTTATTTTCAGAAGTATTATTGCTTCATGTTTGTGACAAAAAATGATCAGTAACTTCACCAGTTACAATTTACTGCTGAATAATTGCTCATGTCAATTCACAAACTTAATGGACTTGCTGCTAACGAACTGGAGCTTTCACGATTTAATAGGTCTTTATTCCCCCCTGTCATGGTAATTTAGCCCTACTCTGAACCTTAGCGTCCAAAAGATGGGTTACCAGCATGAATCCCCCTAAGCTTAATTACCAGGTTAGATCTGATAGCTGTCACCAATCAGGACTTGGAGTGTCTGATAAACTCTGGTCTCCCCAAAACCTTCCCTGGGGACCCCAAGACCCAGATCCCCTGGATCTTGACACAAGGAAAGTAAACCCTTTCCTTCACCGTTGCCTGTCCCAAGCTTCCCCTCCCTGGATTACCCTGGATGATCATTGTGATTCAACTCTTTGAATCTTAAAACACAGAGAATTTCACCTCCACCTCCCCTCCCCTCTCCCACCAATTTCCAGGTGAGTACCGACTCAATTTCCTTTGAGCCTTAACCAGGGGAAAAAGCAATCAGATCTTTTAAAGAGAAAAACTTTTAATAAAAGAAAGAAGAGTAAAGATAATCACTGTAAATTCAAGATGGAATATACAGGGTCTTTCAGCTTATAGACACTAGAAAGAAACCCTCCCCCGCCAGCACAATACAAATTAAACTACTTCCAGCAAACTACACATTTGCAAATGAAGAAAACAATCAAAAAGACTAAAGCCGCCTTTATCCTGATACTTACTAGAATTAGAACAGAAGAGATTTTTTCAGAAAGATTGGAGGAATCTGCTTATGTCTGGTCCCTCTCAGACCTCAGAGAGAACACGGACAAAGAACAAAGAACACACACAAAAGCTTCTCTCCACTGAAATTTGAAAGTATCTTGTCTCCTTATTGGTCCTCTGGTCAGGTGTTCCAGTTCACTGTTTGTTAACCCTTTTCAGGTGAAGGAGACATTAAACCTTAGCTATCTGTTTATGACACCCCTCCATATCACCTTGGAGAAAACCTTCTTATTAACAGAGCCCTTTGTTTGTCCCAGATACTGATTTGCTCATTGTTGCCAAATGCTAATACATCAGTGATGCTATCTTTACTGACACTGCAGTTGAGTTCACTGAGCTATGGTAGTTTAACAATAATACAACACCAACTCCAGTTCTAAGGCCACAGAAACTAATATGGGAAGGACAGAGAGGATTTATTAAATTTGATCGCTCAGAAAGCTGTAATCCATTTTTACATTATAAGAATAATTGCAATCACTTTCAAAGATATATCGATCTATCTATATAGATATATATACATGAAAATAAAATCTCCAAAGAAGAAACCTTTTACTTTATTGTTCTTACTGATAAACACACTAATACAAAGAAAATGGAAATATCTTGCCATTAATATCCTGGATCTTCATTCCTGTGCAAAGGGATAAACTAAAACTATTAATTTAGCATTACAGGAATAATCTTTTTTTCCCCTCCACCTCCCATTAGGATCTGCAGTTGTATCTATGCGGCAATACATACCCTGTGGAGTAACAGGATAATTAGGTTTTAATACTCCTGCAGTCCTGAGGGTGTTTAAAAGAATGATAGACAGTCTTTATAATATGCAGTAGGAAATTCTATTTTATGTTAAATCTTAATAAATAGCTTGAGTTACATCATAGCCCAAAACCACATATGAAATAATGTCACCATACAACTATGAAATCTTTCTCACAATATGAAATTAGAATCAATAATGGGAAAAATATGGGGCCAGATCCTCACTTTCTGTAAATCAACATGCTTCCATTGACTTTACTACAGTTATGTTTATTTACACCAGATGAGGATATATAAGAGACAATAAACCCTGCATCTTGGCAGTGGTAAAACTAGATGACACTTGTGGTCCCTTTTAACTCTCTGATTCTAGGATTCTACGATTTTGCCCAGAAATTTAGAACTCAAATGAACAATGGTTTACACTGCAAATCAGCAAAGTACTTAAGTATGTGCTTGACTTCAATGGGACTTAAGCACATTCTAAATAATTTGATGAATCAGGCTTTCAGTGGTTAATAGGGGCTTTCATGGTTAGTAGAGAAGATCATATGATAGAAACCAAAGCTAATTATGTTCATATTAAAATAGTCAATAAACAAAAGAACTTTAAGAATACACTTGTTGGCCCTCAACACTAAAATAACCCACTGCAACACTGACATATTTAAAATGTATATATCAGGGGTCGGCAACCTCTGGCACGTGGCTCGCCAGGGTAAGCACCCTGGTGGGCCGGGCTAATTTGTTTACCTGATGCGTCAGCAGGTTCAGCCAATTGCGGCTCCCATTGTCCATGGTTTGCCGTCCCAGGCCAATGGGGGTGGCGGGAAGCCATGGCCAGCATATCCCTCAGCCCACACCGCAGCCCCCATTGGCTTGGAATGGTGAACCGCAGCCAGTGGGAGCCGTAATTGGCCAAACCTGCCGACATGACAAGTAAACAAACTGGCCCGGCCCACCAGGGTGCTTACTCTGTTAAGCCATGTGCCAGAGGTTGCCGACTCCTGGTATATATAGTACCATAAATATATTTATCTATATTCATTTGAATGTGACCATTTAGCATCTGAAACTTTTATTCACCTGACTTTTCTTTATTCATGAGAACATGCCCATTATAGTAAATGACACTGTACAGGTAAAGGTTACAGGAACAGAAGGTAGTCTTTGGAATACATTGAATTTACAAATAAATTTCTCTG
Source organism: Chelonoidis abingdonii (assembly GCF_003597395.2). NCBI lineage: Eukaryota > Metazoa > Chordata > Testudines > Testudinidae > Chelonoidis > Chelonoidis abingdonii. The sequence goes on along the minus strand of NC_133769.1, from coordinate 282,272,014 downwards.
TTGGTGTTTGCTTTTAATCTAGCAGGAAAAAAATTCTTTCTAGGTTATGTATTAATGTAGGTTATATATTAATAAACTTAAAATATTAAAAGAAAGTATGACCTTTGAAGAAAATTGAGCACCTCAGATGGAAACTGAGAAAATGCTGAATGCAGGTGTGATGGTGCCCCCCATAAGGCTTTATGGAAATATGCTTATGAATGTATATATAACATAACTGGAATATGTTTTATGCTACATATGACAGTAACCTATCTCTGTAAAGCTTATGATCTACTGAATATATTAATCCTATTTGAATGCATGTATCATTTTTGTATTTGAAGTTATGCAGATTGGCTGTGTACATGCTTGATTTTTAAGTAGCCTTTGTAAAGCTATGGTCAGCTTCTTGAGAAAGGAATGTGCAAATTAAATGCCCAGTCAAGAAGCACTTAAGGGACAATGGATATTGGAAGGCTCCAATCCACATAAGAAGTCTATATGAGGATGTTCAAGGTAGCAGATAAGCAATGGTTGCTACCTGTAAAAACGGAGTTATGCATGGGCATGTAACTAGCCCATGTGACTCCAAAACTCCATCTTGGAACTGGACTTTGCATAAGAGAGAGGAGTGGGTCTCCACCCACAAGGGAAAGTCTATTTAAGCTCATGGGGGACCCTTTCACTTTGTCTTCTGATGGCTAAAGAGATAGCTTATCCACCCCCAAAGATACTTGTAAGAAACTGGAACAAAGGACAGTAACTACAGGGAGTGTGAGTGATTGCTGTAAAAGGAAGCTTATTGGAATTCCTCGAAAGGTGAAGTTTTTATCTGTACTCAGTTTTCTTACTGTATTAGATTTAGACTTGCATGTTTTGTTTTATTTTATTTGATGATTCACTTTGTTCTGTCTGCTGTTACTTGGACCCATTTAAATCCTACTTTCTGTATTTAATACAATTACGTTTTGCTTATTAATTAACCCAGAGTATGCATTAATATATGGGGGAGGCAAACAGCTATTCATATATCTCTATCAGTGTTACATAGAGCGAACTATTTATGAGTTTACCTTGTATAACCTTTATACAGGGTAAAACGGATTTATTTGGGGTTTGGACCCCATTGGGAGCTGGGCATCTGAGTGTTAAAGACAGGAACTTTCCTCAAGTTGCTTTCAGTTAAGTCTGCAGCTTGGGGCACGTGGTTCAGACCCTGCGTCTGTGTTGGAGCAGACTGGCATGTCTGGCTCACCAGGAGAGGGTGCTGGAGTCCCAAGCTGGCAGGGAAAGGAGGTGTAGAAGTAGTCTTGGCACATCAGATGGCAGTTACCAAGAGGGTTTCTGTGATCCAACCCATCACAGCAGGTATCAGAAAACTAAACTGTGGTCCTGTGGAAAAAAAATAGTATGTAATCATTGATTAAAGGCTTATAAAGCATACTCATGAGAGGGCCAAATTAACATTGCACAGGCAATCATAATTTCCATGACCAAAAGGGACCATTGTGATCACCTATCCATAAAACTGCTCCAAAATAAATCCTAGAGCATATCTTTTAGAAAAAAATCAAATCTTGATTTAAAAAATTACCTGTAATGGGGAATCCACCACAACCCTTGGTAAATTGTGACAATAGTTAATTACCCTCACTGTTAAAAATGTATATATTTAGCCATATTAAAACACATATTGTTTGCTTGCACTCAATTTTCCAAGCAATCTAGATAGATCTATATTAGTGACTTGTCCACTTTATTATTTACCATTTCCTCCATTTTTGTGTCACCTACAAACTTTATAAAATTATTTTTATGATTTTATTCCACATCTTTGGTAAAAATGCTAAATAACACAGGGTCAAGAACAGATCCCTGCAGAATTCACTAGAAACATCCCCCTTCAGAGATGATTCCCAATTTACAATTACAATGAACCTGTTAACCAGTTCATAGATTCATAGACTCCAGGACTGGAAGGGACCTCAAGGGGTCATCGAGTCCAGTCCCCTGCCCTCATGGCAGGACCAAATACTGTCTAGACCATCTGATAGACATTTTCTTAACCTACTCTAATATATCTCTCTAATATGAGTATTCCCACAACGCTCCAAGCAATTTATTACCAGTTTTTTAACATACTACCTGACAAGTTAAGGATTTTTTCTAATGTCTCAATCCTATTCTCCCTATGCTTGCAGTATTAACCCATTGCTCTTGTTTCTTCATTAGAAGGCTAGGTGAACTAAGTGTTCTCCACTGGCCTGAGAACATACCCTTCTTAGATAGCCTAGAAAACTGAGCTAGACATGTCCCCATCCTCGAGTCTTCTCTTTTCCGCAAACTAAATAACCGCCAGTTCTTTCCCGCCTCCTTGCGTAGGTTATTTCTCGAAGACCTTTTAGTCATTTCTGTTTGCCTTCTCTGGAACCTCTCCAATTCTCACAGCATCTATCTTGAAAATCGTACCCCAGAACTGGATACAATACCCCAAGTTGAGGCCTACCAGCGCAGATATAAGCGGAAGAATAATTTTCGTGTCTTGTTACACACACCTGTTTAATGGCATCCCAGAATCAAACGTTTGCTTTTTTTTGGCAACAGATAAACTGTTCTGACGTCATACTTTAGCTTGTGGTCCAACTATTGACTCGCTAGTATCTTTTCTGGCCAATAAACTCCATTCCTAGATCAGTGCTCTTTCCCATTCTGTATAGTGTGAAACTGATTGTTTCCTTCTAAGTGGAGGCATTGCATTTTGTCTTTATTGAAAACTTCATCCCGGTTTACCTCAGACGCAGTTCTGAATTTTGTCTAGAATCATTTTGCATTTTGACCTACTGTCCTCCAAAGGCAGTTACTTGCAATCCTCCAGTTTGGTTATGGTCCCCGCAAAACTTAAAATAAGCTACTTTCTATGCCCAACATCTAAAAATCATTGATGTAAGAAATTGGAACACAGCCAGTCCAAAACAGACCCCTGCGGAACCCCACTTGTTATAACCTTTCCAGCTAGGAATTCGAGACGCCTATGTAATAACTCTTCTCTGAGTACGGTTTAATCCCGCCAGTTAGGCACGCCCCACCTTATAGTAGCCCCATCTACATTTGTATTTGTCCTAGTTAAGCGGATCAGGATATCAAGGCGAAGATCACCGTACAAAATGCCCCTTTCTAAGTCAGGTATACGCACACAGCAACGCTTCTCCCCTTATCCATATAGAATCTCATTATGCCATCCCAGAAAGCGATTCCCGATTGGTTGACATGAACTTTTGTTCTTTACAAATCTCATGCTGGCTATCCCCTATCACGCCTAAAATCACCTTCCAAGTGTTTTGCAGAATGATTTCGCTTTAAATTTTTTCTTCATTAACTTCCTGATACAGAAAGTTTAAACTGTGAGAGCCTATGGTG
>NC_133769.1:282266033-282267367 GCF_003597395.2 Chelonoidis abingdonii | reverse complement strand
TCTTGATCCGCTCAGTGTCACACCTCACAGTATCATTTGTGCCCACATGGATGAGTAGCATGGGGTAGTAGTCAGAAGGCCGGATAATCCTCGACAATGCCTCTGTAACATTTCGGATACGGGCCTCTGGCAGGCAGCATACCTCCCACATAATTGCAGTTAACCTATCATTTAACCAGTGTTTCATCCATTTAATAAACGCCATGTTAATTTTATATCAATCTTGTTTTTATTCAAAATGTCATACTATACCAAGTGAAATGCCTTATGGAAGTCAAAGTATATTATATCAGCACTATTATTTTTATCAGCCAAGTATGTGAGCTAATAAATAATATCAAATTAGTTTGTCGGGCTCTATTTTCCATCAACCCATGTTGATTGGCATTAATTAATCAAATCCTGTCTCAGCTGCTCCATTATCTTGCCTGGGATCGATTTTGGACTAATAGTTGTATCAATACCTCTGTCAACCCACTTACCCTTTTTAAATATTGGCACAAAATTATTTTCTTCCAGTTTTCTGGAACTCCCTTGGTGTTCCAGAATGTCTTGAAAATCAATATTAATGGTCCAGTGAACTTCTCAGCCAGCTCTTTTAAAACTTGGATGGAAGATATCCAGACTGGCTGATTTTAAAATGCCTCACTTTAGTAGAAGCTGTTTAAAATCCTCCTGAGGGACTACTAGAATAGAAAAAGTATTAACATCACCACATGGTGATACTTCACCATCTGTTTTTTCTCCAAATACAAAACAGAAATATTTGTTGAACACTTCTGCCTTTTCTTCATTATTATTGATAATTCTACCATTGCCATCAAGCAATGAGCTAAAGGGTTGTCCATATTTTACATAACATATTAAGTGGTGGCTCGGTCCTTAATTGGCATGTTTGTTTCAGTGTTACAAAGGGAGAGTGAGTCTTGAAAATCATCAAAAAAAGGTGCACTTAGGATGGAAGAATCCCTTGCACTGCTACAGACTAGAGACCAAATGGCTAGGAAGGAGTTCTGCAGAAAAGGACCTAGGGGTTACAGTGGACAAGAAATTGGATATGAGCCAAGAAGGCTAACAGCATTTTGGGCTGAATATGTAGGGGCATTGCCAGCAGATGGAGGGACATGATCATTCCCTTCTATTCCACATTAGTGAGGCCTCATCTGGAGTACTGTGTCCAGTTTTGGGCCTCACACTACAAGAAGGATGTGGAGAAATTGGAAAGAGTCTAGCAGAGGGCAACAGAAATGATTGGGGACCTGGAGCACATGACTTATGAGGAGAGGCTGAGGGAACTGGGATTGTTTAGTCTGCAGAAGAGAAGAATGAGGGGG
>NC_133769.1:282231971-282264776 GCF_003597395.2 Chelonoidis abingdonii | reverse complement strand
CTTTTTAACCCTTTACAGGTAAAAGACACATTAACCCTTAACCATCTGTTTATGACAAAAACAAACAAAACAAACAAACAAAAAACCCATAAATTTGAGAAACAGCAACACAAAAAATCCCTATGGATAATCTAGACCAATTTTGTGACTTTCAATGCCTTGATCCTTCCTTCTTTTCCACCATATCACTCAACTCTTTCTCTCTCGGAAACAAATCTGAGTATTATTTTAAAAAACAAATGTGAATAGAATGTCCAATGTGAGGGAGAAAATCAAGGTTTCATTTTTAAAGCTAGTTGTTCAGACAGAGATAGCAACAATTCTGCTAATAGGATATATGGGGGCATAGAAAACTGAAATGTGGCCATCCAACACCCCCGAAAAAAAATAATCTTGCAATCCTTGGCTTCTCATTTAAGCCTTCCTCCTATCTAACTACTTTGACAAGAATCTCAAAGATGAACGTCTAGCTATAAGTGCATGTTGTCATGAGGAAGTGAGAAAAGGGAAAAGCAATGAATGATTTAGTACTTTGACGTCAAAATGGCATTGTGACCTCTGTCATGATGCTGGTTTAAAGCAAAAATACTAAATCACAGCTTGACTTTCCCCTTGCTCACATCCCCATGACAGAATGTACTTTCAGCAAGACATCCATTCTTGAAGTGTTCATCCTAGTGCTCTTTCAGTAGCTGATACATAAACAAATGTAAGGCAGTAGTCTCAAAGAGGGGCATTTAATAGCTTGCAATAAAAGAACATTTAATAGGTTCTAATGTCACAAGGTCACAATGAATGTAAACAACTTAACTACTAACTACTAATGAACTGTAGAGATTGTTTAATAGATTACATTTTTATATATTTTAATAGAATATTTAAGAAAATAGACAAATAGCAACAGAACACACAAAAAATCCTACCCTGCTTCAATTTGAGGCAATGGCAAAATCCCCTTTAATTTAATGGGCACAGAATCAGGCTAAAGTAATTATAGATATGCTGCGGATTTGATTAACAAGGTACATATTGTAAATTGATATTCATCAACAGATATACTAAGATTTATACTTTTAGACAAAATTTTGATGCACATTTTAAAATATACCTCTAGACGTGAAATAAAATCAAATACTCTAAAATCAAACAGACACAGAAACAAATACAGGTAAATTCTAGGTCATACAAGGGTTTTAATAGAAATAAATACTGAAGTAAAATAAAAAAACAATCTGGGAGACTAATGGTTTTCCTCCAAATGGTGAGTTTAAGTGGCAGTGAGTCAATATTCAAATTAACTAACACATGTATCAAGACATTTTATTAAACTATGCATATCTATAAAATAAATAAATAATTGTACATGGTTGGAAGTTAAAAAAAAGCATAATCTTTGTTGATGATAGTTTTTATATACATAAAAACAATATAATACAAAAACACCACAAAAACACAATGCAACATCAGGGTTGCCTAATCAAGAACTCAAATGCCAGGAAATTCTACAAAATGAAACTTGTCTATCTATTTTATTGTATGCATTAAAAACATTAATCCCCAGCCAGCAAGGTCTTGATTAATCAGATTATGTAAGAATATGCTTAACTTTATGTACACGCTTAATTTTTATTGACTTCAATGGGATTTAAATATATGTTTAAGTACTTTATGCAATAGGCATAGAATTAAGCAAATGCTTGACTGAATTGGGGTCCACTAAATAATAATTAATGTTAATTTATTAACAAGGAAAATAGCAATAGACAATGAAACATGGGTACAGTGGGATCTATTTACTGTTGCAAAAGACTCTTCAGTCTTTAACCTCTAGCTTTGATTACTTGATTTTTTTACTGTTAATGCTGAATTATGGTAAGTAATGTAAGTTTCTAGTATTTTTTATGTCTGATGGATGAGGTTGTCACACACAGACCTGCACATGTATCTGTCCAACAATATTCTAAATCCTTCCTTGAAGAGAGATTGCCACTTGGTACAGAAGTTCCTTTGATATAGACAAATGTCTATATCTAAGAAAAAGATGGTAAACTAATTTTGATTGATGATCCCCTGAGAATCTGAACCCTGGTCTCGGACAATAAAAAGCTAACATATTTATCTATTTTACCACCCTGTTAGGTGATGAACAACATGCAGCAGATTTATAAATAAGTATTTTTACATATAGTTGCAAGCTAGAAAAAAGCGTCTCATAAGAGTTCACATTGCCACAGCAATATTAAAATTATGTAAAACTATTAAAATTTATGCAAGTTATTTTTCACAAAAGGTTAATTTAAAAAGACAAGAAAGAAGTTTTTGCCCACAGCTACAATCTAGTAGAGAACTCTTTAAAAGAAAAACACTGTCTCACTATGTTTTAACACTGTCTTGAAACTTCTATCATATAAATTATGCAAACTTTCATAATTAGTATTTATGTTATCATTCTGTATGCATTAAGCAGACCAACTATAAGAACAAATGATCTTTTTTACAGGACTGGAAGTACACTTTAGGCATAGCAAAAGAATGGGGAAACAGAGAGACGTTAAGTGACTTGCCCAAGACTGCACAACAAGCCAGTGGTACTGCAGAGCTATACTAAGAATTCAGTAGTGTGTGATTCCCAGCCTTGTGTTCATATCTCTAGTTATAAAACATTGGAGGCCAAATCATGATATCAATGATAAAATCTGAGATAAAATAATTGGGATCAAGATTTAGTCCTTAGACACTACACCAATGAAGGAAATTTCTTTCCTGACTGTAGCTGGTAAATGGTATAAGTCATGAAGATTTATGGGCTGTGAAAATAGATTTATTATCGCTAACACAAATGCTGATGCTATCCTAATTTGTAAGGATCAAATCCTTTTTGAACCTTACACAGTGGTTTGCCTTTAATATATTTTATTTAAAAATATATAATTTAGATAAGTTTTTAATACTACAGGTAAATCAAAATAACATTGCAAACTGATGTGAATGTGAAATCAATGACTATCATTTAAGTATTTATTTTTTTGAAAAAACAGACAACCACTTTCTAGGTACAGCAACTATAAACAGCATAATGTTAATGTGCAAAAAATGTTTTTTAGATTTTTAGAGCATAGGAGGCAGAGTGTCATTATGGTAACAAATGGCCTGATTCTTTAAAGAGGAAATGACTCCTCTGATCAGGTTGATGCTGTGTTTCTCCTCTTTGTGTGTATGCACATCAAGATTGCTCTACTGTTTGCCATGCCTTAACCCTAATTTAATCTGATCCACAGAATGTACATCTGTGCTGAATTATACCCTTGCATCAGGGGAATTCTCTATTGGTGATTTGTGACCAGAAGCCAACTACTTTGTGTCCCCTGGGTGCAATCAAATGTCACTTTTCAAAAGAGAATCTGGCCCATAAACAGCAACATTTTGACAAAATGAATGCAAATCATTTCCTTCAAGATTTTGTGTAATTTAGTGTTCCAGGAAGACATTTCCAAAGAAAGCTTATCCCAAAAATATAGAAAACGTAAAATCCTGGACATCCATTTTGTATGAATTACTAGGTAAAATGGTCATAAACCTCTGTAAGAGTAGCTGAGGATTTCAAGAGAGGCTATTAATATACAAGTGGAGAGTGTCATCCTCAGAAAAAACTGCAAGCAAGCCAAAATCTACCTGTACTGATATACATCAGGGAAACAAAGTAAAAGTCATGATAATATAAATTCCAATTCAACACAGCACAGCTGATTCTCCACCCCTTTGCACATAACTGTGCCAAATGAGTGCAAAATCACTGTAATACGCTTCCAAATCAGAATTTTACACATCAACCAGTGGTACTGTTTTACACCCAACTTTGCATTCACTGGCCCAGATCTGTACTGATGCACTTTTGCAAAGCAGCTGCAAACCCTGTACATTTGGGCCAATGGCATAGGGTTACTCCTTTTCTATTCCCCTAAACTCATAATAGGGGTGAAAAGGGAGATGGTCAGAAAAGAGTTGAATTCCACTGATACCTGGCTGCTGAAATATCCTAGGACCATGAGTATCCAGGAATATGTCAGAGCAGCCCTCAGGTTTCAGGATTAGAGTGGTGAACAGATGTAAAAATGGCTCAAAATTCTTCAGTAAGAGATGTATATGAGTGCTGCTCTGCTTGTCTGCAGACAGAGTTCCACGATGAGGAGAGAAGATGCCAGGGAACTGGTGCTGGATCCAGCAAGCTCCCTTCTTCATGAGCCGATCATATAATACTAGTGTTTTCATTCCAGATTTAATGTAGGTGCCATAGTTACCTGCATCTCTGTTTGACATTATCTTGAGAGTTGTCACCTTGTCCCCTCACAGCTATATTTATCATATAAGGAAATTCTGAAAATAAATGCAGTAAATGCTAAAAGAGAATAGAATGTACTAAAAAAAAGGTCTCAGCAAGCATCACTGTGAATAGTAGGAAGGAGTATTTAATTACATTGCAGGTTAAAGGATGAAGAATTAGGTATGACCATTAAGATAACTTATTCAAAGTAAGCCAAGAATTAGATTATACTAAAATTAGTGTAGTGTACAATTGCTATTTCATTAGACAGAATAATTTATTATAAAAATTGTGTGCATCAGAAGTATCATGTCATCAAATAGTCTTATCTGTGCAGTGTTCTAGATGGTATTTAGACAGATTTGATAACTGTCTATCAGAACAATCAAAGAAAATACATTAAATGATACCACAATCATAAATTGTAGGCCTGCTTCTGAGCTTACTGGATGTGCTCTAATCTGCTATAACTCAAGATTTCATTTAATAAAAAAAAAGTTATTCGTTAACATATTGGGTTCCCTGTTTTATTATGTTGGTCTATGCAAAAGAGATGCACAAATTCCAGGAACTACATTTGAATATTTTTATAATGATCTGTTTAATTAAGTTTATTTGTATTTACAAACATGGTACAACCCCTACCCCCAACAAATCACCTCCCATAACAGAAATGTAACTGTACTCTGATCATCTTCCTTTTACTCTGATCACCCCCCATTATGAGTGCAGGGGGACTAGAAGAGAAGTAACTTTGTGCTACTGGCCCAATTCCATAGGGTTGACAGTTGCTTTTGCTGTGTGTCAGCACTAATCTGTGCCAGTGAATGCGAAGTTGGGTGTATCTTTCTAGAAGATGTGAGTGCAATAACCAGAGAAGTATGCTTCCTTTTGGCATTTGCACCTGTGTCTGTCCATTAAAGTTAATGCTTTTCAGATCCATTATGAATATCAATTACCCATGGGTTGTCTCTCATAATTACTGAACTCACTTATACATACTTGTGAACATTCTTCTGCCTCATAGATTAACTACTGAGACTGCCAAACTGCATTTTAATCACCAGATCTGCCTCACTCATTGCAGAGAACATCTTTCACAGGGCACTGTCATTCAGAATGATGCTGAAGTTTTGTTTTATAAACATCTCTGGTACATATTTTTTCCTTAACAACTCTGTATTTTGAGAGTTACATTTTATAATTAATTTTGTATTATCACATAGAATCATAAAAATCATATCTGAACACTATCAGGTTTTGCTCTCCACCTCCTATTTGTCAGGACTAAACATGGTCTGTTGTTTTTAACCATTACACGTAGGCCAGGTTTTCTAAATCTTTTATTTTTGTTGCTCTCCGATGGACTCTCTCCAATTTGTCCTAAAATATGGTGCCCAGAACTGAACACAGTACTCCATCTGAGGTCTCAGTAATGCCAAATAAAGTGGGTCAATTACCTCTTGTGTCTTACATACAATGCTCCATGTTAATATACACCAGAATGATAGTAGACTTTGTCACAACTGCATCACATTGTTGGCTCATTCAATTTGTGATCCACTGTAATCCCCAGATACTTTTGAGCAGTACTGCTGCCTAGCGTGCTACTCTTCATCTTTTTTTTTTGCATTTGATTATTGCTTCTTAAGTGTTGTACTATACACTTGTCTTTATTGACTTTCATCTTGTTGATTGCAGATGAATTCTCCAATTTGTCCAGGTTGTTTTGAATTCTAATCCTGTTCTCCAAAGCGCTAGCAACCCCTTCCCGTTTGACGTCATTCACAAATTTTATAAGCATACTCTCTATTTCATTATCCAAGTAATTAATAAAAATATTGAGTAGACCAGATCCAGGACAGATTCTTGCAGGACTCCACTAGGTATTACCCTACCAGTCTGACAGTTTGAAACCACTGGTAACTAATTTATGAGTATGGTTTTTCAATCAGTTGTGCATCTACCTTATACTAAATTCTAGTTCACATTTTTCTGGTTTGCTTGTGAGAACTACAGACATTTTCTGTTTTAAGTAGTTACAGCTTTTCTGCATTTTCTGGCCCAGTTCTCCAATACAGCTGATCTCTGCTTGAATGTAGCAGAGGGAGATATACACAGGGGGGCAGTGGTGATTCCCAGATTTCAAGTCACTTATTCTGGTGGAAGTGGGAGCAGCAAGGGGCCTAATTTAACCTCTATTGCTGACATAAACTCTTTAATTTTAAAAAGACTACTTCCTTGCTTAAAGTTAAGCACATACTTTAGTACTTTGTGGGACTGGGGACAGTGCATTCAACTCCTTGAATTGAACACTATTGAACCCTCAATCATAACCTCTGAATAGAGGCCTAGCACATAGTGATTAGTTAAGAGAAAAGCAGAATAAACAAGATAACATTGATTTTGCTAAATATATGCTTGATCATAGAAATGCCAGATGTTGAAGCAATAACTGAATAATTATGTTTCATACTGAACAAAGGATCTCTGTTCCTATTGTATTAGTCTCTTCTGTAGGGAGACTTCTTCCCACAGATCCAACCTTGAGTGTATGAAAAGTTGGCACGTCAGTATAAGATATGGCATCCTTCCACCTCCCTTCCCAGGGACCAATGCCTGCCTGCCTTAAGACACACAGAAGACAATCTTTATTGCCATATACTTTCACTGTTTCTTTTCTTTAACCCCTATGAATGTACCTGTTGGACAATCAAAGAAGTTGCTCCATTCCTATGAACCTCAAATCAGAATTCAACCTATATATTTTATACTAATAACATTTTATCAAAGTATTAATTAAATGTTAAATTGCTAACTTAAGACTATGGGCGGAGACATTATGTAACCTGTTAACCATCATCTGTTGTGTTATCTTGTCTTGCTGCAAAACCTATCCTGGGGTGTGGAACTGCCTACCCCGTCACTTTCCCCCGCCCATGGAACATCTATATATTCCATTGTAATCAATTGATTGTCAGTGTCTCTGAGTCTAATAAGCAAGGTGACATTCTGCCAGTGCTGTGTGTAATAAAATCCTATGCTTGACCTTTACACAGTGTGGATTTATGTCCTTCAGTCATAAGCTGTGCTTGCTTATTTAGCTAATGCTGCTGCTCAAAACTACATCAGCAAGAGCTCTACACCTTGGATTTTTTTTTTTAAAGGGATAGAATAAATTATTTATCCTGTGTCTATGTCCATTCATTTCTCTCCCAACAATGAAATAACTCACTCCTTCAGTTTAAATCTTCCTGATATGTTATGCTTTCTTAGCCTGGTCAACTCACATAGCCCAAATAACCAATACAATATTGTGGTGATCTGGATTGGATTTGAAAATAAAGGTAAAAATTACATTACCTGTTTAAGCAAAAGAAAAACAAAACAAAACAGACTAGCACTGCCATGTAATTGAACACTAAACAACAATGCATCCACAAAAGTAGATGGAGTTAAAGTTCAATGCAGAACTCTTATTTTGACATTTGATTTTATGTGCTTCACTTTGTACTTAAATTTCTCTTAATATAATTTTTTTTGCACAGAATTTCCTAGTTTATTTAAAAAAGAAAATAAAGAAACAAGGACATTCCAGCACACACTGTTCACTATTAGACATTATTAGAATATTCTGTAATCAAACAATGTTTCAGAAGCCCTGCATCTTTCTTAGCACTTCACTCCAAATCTTTGTCCAAGCCCCACATAGGCCTGAACAGAAGGTTTTGATTTGGGCAGATTAGGGTCTGGCAAGGAGCAAAGCCACAGGATCTGCATGTTTATGTATTCAGTGGCCTAATGTCACATACAATTGAAGGAATACATGGAAAAAATAAAGGGAAACAAGTTTAATATTTAAATATTCTAGAAGTTAAAGGGAAAAATTAAATGACTTACCCAACTTGACATTCACTGCACACTGAAAAGATATACAGCCACTAAGCAGCTAAATTTATCCCTCCTGTATGTACTGCCTGGACTATGTTCATTCCAAAGAGAAATATTTCTATTTTCTTGTACTATGTGCATGAGGGATTTTTTCCCCGAGGGAAGAGATCTAACATCCATTATTTTCTCTATGTATTCCTATATGGTAAGTAGCAGAAGAAAGCCATGGTTGTATGTGAAATAAAAGTGAGGCAATGTCAACATGTTTAATACTCAAAAAGTTACTATGCAGTCTTAAAATCTCTTGATATGGGCATGGTAATTTAGTGATAAACAAGAAATGTCTTTAGAGTGCAGTAATAGCCATTCCTTACAAGAACAAAAGGGTGACCACCCTAGGCTTACTCTGATAACCAAAAGAGAGGAGACATGTAGGAGAAATGGGCTAAACAACCAGTAAAAACATAAGGAAGATTGCTAGTGTAAATTTCACTTTTTCTTAGGCCACGTCTACACTATGGGATAATATCGAATTAGCTAAAATAGGTTTTATAAAACTGATATTATAAATTCAATTTCATGCGGCCACACTAGGCACAGTAATTCGGCGTTGTGCGTCCATGGTCCAAGGCTAATGTCGATTTCTGAAGCGTTGCATTGTGGGTAGCTCTTCCGTAGCTATCCCATAGTTCCCGCAGTCTCCCCCGCCCCTTGGAATTCTGGGTTGAATATTAATTTTCGTGGGTGGTTCTGGGTAAATTGTTGTCACTTCCTTCCTTGGGAAAACATCAGCTGAACAATCTTTCGCGCCGTTTTTCCTGGATTGCTCTGGCAGACGCCATAAGCACGGCAACCCATGGAGCCCGTTCAGCTTTTTTTTTTTTCCGGCACCGTATGTGTACTGGATGCCGCGACAGAAGAGGCGATACCCAGCACTACACAGCAGCATTCACTTGCTTTTGCAATGATAGCACGAGATGTTACCGGTCATCTGTACGTCTACTGCCGGAGAAAACTGACAATGAGATGACGGTTTCTCCTCCTCTGTACTGTCCTCTGCTATCATGAGTGCCCCTGGCTGAAATCGGCTGGGGCGCAACGCAAAAGCAAAATTGGGATTGACTCACTTGGGACTGAGCCAATCCCTCCCTTATGGTCTTAAAAATAGAGTCAGTCCTGCCTAGAATAGGGGCAAGTGTATTAGAGGACCAGTGTATCAAAGCACAGCTGCTCCGTGTCAGTATTCACAGGGGGTGCCCTGCAACAACACCCACCCGTTGCTTCCTCCTCCCCAACCTCCTGGATATCCGGTGGCAGTGTCCTGCGAATTTGTGTCATGAGTTAATAAAGAATGCAAGAAATAAGAAACACTGAGTGTTTAGTGACATAAAATGAGGGGAGGAGCCCTAGGCGCGATGATAGTCCAGGCAGACATTAACCAGTGTGGGGGAGAGGAGCCCAGCATCTGCTGCTATACAGTCCAGGCAGTACAGAATCTTTTCTTTAACAGAAAGGAAGGGGCTGAAGCCCCATTGCTATGATGAAGCTGGTTTATTAGCTGTTCGTCCTACTACTGGAGTAACCAGCAATGTTGGCCTCGATGTACAGTGTTAGATATTCATGAGGACGGTATTCTATTGCACCGTCTACCACCGGGAGGAGGAGAGGGAGAGGAGCGGATACTGCTCTTCACTGCTGAGCATCGCGTCTACCAGCAGCATTCAGTACACATAGGGTGACATTGAAAGTAGTCAAGAAATGATTCTTTCCCCTTTTTTTCCACGTGGTGGTGGAGGGAAGTAAACTGAGGAGCTGTTCCCCTGAACACACGCCAGACACTGTGTTTGAACCTACAGACATTGGAAGCTCAGCCAAGAATGCAAATACTTTTCAGGAGACTGCTGTGGACTGTGGTATAGCTGGAGTCTCACTATCCCTCCATCCATGAGTTGTCCAATTTGAGTCTCTGGCTTCCCGTTACGCTTGTCACTCAGCGCTGGTATCCTGGAGATTTTTTTCAACGCTTGGCATTTGTGTTCTGTAACGGAGTCTGGATACAACAGATTTGTCTCCCATACAGCGATCAATCTAGTATCTCCATATGGTCATCTCGGAGCTTCTTTTTGGATTTGAGACGCATCGCCACTCGTGCCTGCCATCGAGAGCCCACGCTGGGCAAACAGAATGTAATTCAAAAGTTTGCGGGGTTTCCTGTTTACCTGCCTGCTGCTTCCGAGTTGATGCTGTCCAGAGCGGTCCAGTGGGCAGCATGGGGAACGCCCGGACCAATAACATCGATTTCCGTCACACTAACCGTATCCGATATGTTTAAATATCGAATTTAGCGCTACTCCTCTCGTCGGGGTGGAGTACAGAAATCGATTTAAAGAGCCCTTTATATCGATATAAAGAGCGTTGTAGTGTGGACGGGTACAGCGTTAAATTGATTTAATGCTCTTTAAATCGATTGAAACGCGTAGTGTAGACCAGGCCTTAGAATCATGATCCTCCATATTCTCTTACCTCTCCAGGAAGAGTTCAGTACAGCAAATCATGTAACTACAATATGGTTCATGGTAACAGTTCAGCATTATACATAATTCATAGATTCATAGATCCTTAGGCCAGAAGGGACCACTGTGATCATCTAGTTTGACCTCCTCTATAACACAGGTCATAGGAAGTTCCCCAGGTACTTTCCTTTTTTATGTACAATAGCTGTAGTTAAACTAGAGCAATAATAAAACGAGACATAGCATACATGCCTTCCCCTGTAGCTTTTCAACTAAAATTTTTCCATTGACAGGAATAATCTTTTCTGTAAATTTCTTTAAATACAGTTTCATTGTAATAAATAACAGAGAAGGACTTAGTGCTGTAGTCCTCCTGTTCAGTAGTCATTGAGTTCAGTGGGAGTTTTACCTTAATAAGGACTGCAACATCAGGATTCCAGACACTTCTGGTATTACACCCAGAAATTGCTTCTCAGAAATTATTGCACATTTTCAGTAGGAAGAGTCTGGAAAGAACAAGCCAAATAAGCAATAATAATATAAAATTCCACTGCCAAGAATGAATTGCATTAGAACAATTTACCTATTGTAGTTTCAAAGCAGATAAATCTTGATTGACCAACCACCTCACTGTGCCAAGATGTTATTTGATGCAGCATAACCTTGTCTCGCTGCATAAAACAGGGAGGATTTGGCAAGTCCATGCAAAGGATGGGTATACACTGAAGATCATGGAGTTCTATTCCATGGGCTTTACTCAACTTCTCCTGTGCAATAGCATGCAGGGAGAAGGCAGAAGGCAAGAATGATAGGTTCATATATGAGTTGATCCATCATCTTTGCAACTCATGAAATGAATATGCAAGATCAGTGGGAAGATACTGCAACTCTAGTATTGCAGGAAGACCTAAAGATCAGTTTGAGTACCATTGCCCTTAGCATACAGCCTGCATTACAAAGAATGTAGAAAATAATTGATTAAAAGAAAGAAAGATACAAATGAAAACACATATTTGCATAGATTTTTGTGTTGCTGACTTTCTCTAGAAAACTGTTAAATAAAAAAAAATCTAAACAATTCAACATGGATAAATGAAAAACTTCAAAAAATTGAGTACAAATGTATCATTAACTTCATTAGGCAATTGTGTTATTCAGTGTAATTGTAATCCTTACGAAGTTGCCTTTTAATAATTGATCATTCCATAATTACTGCAGTATTAAATCTAAATGAAAATTAACTGCTTATTTGATATATTAACTTTGAAGTGTTAGCCATTTTCTTGTGACCAGTCACTGAAATTAGATTCTACTGTATGTTTTATCTATTAATTTGGTACCCTATATGTTTGGCATAGTCCTTGAAAATTTATTCCAATAACAAACATTTTCCTTTTCTTTTTATATGGTGATTTATAACGACAAACATATCCAGGCCTCTCTTTAATTCTCCTCTGGGTTATTTCCTTCCATTCACTTCTTATGGACTGGAATATACATGTGTGAAACCAAGATCAAGCTACAGAAGGGTGATATGAGCTCTTTGGAACACTAGGACCAAAATAGGACTGGGTCACCAAAGGCTAGATATGATGTATCCAGTACTGATGGTGGCAAAGTATTGTAACCACCACCATATACATCATGCACTCTTGGAAGAAGAGAAAAAAAAAATCTATAGCAAAAAAGCTGTGGAGGTTAATATCAGTGTGAGAGGGATTTCCAAGATGCCTATGGGAATTAAATACTCAGCTCCCGTTGTAGTTCAGTCTGGTCATCACCTGAGCTGGTAAATTAGCCAATAAGGGGCTGAGGTAAGCCATTAGCCCCCGTGCAACTAGGGAACTGTATATATGCCCTGTCTTTTTGGCCAGGACCCCCTGTCTTGCACCTCCTAATAGCAGGCATCCAGGATGACATGTCCCTGATAAACTGGGAATGGAGGAGGATAGAAAACATCTCCTAAAATGCTGGGGATAGGGATGCGATTCCTAATGGTTGGTACAGGTACATAATCTCTTCCCTAAATCTCTTACCATTTGTATGAGGGAAGAGCTGGGGTCTGACTGTTCAGGGTTGGAGGCTGATAGATTTGAGAAAAGATTTAAGAAGGAATCGCAACCTGTACACTATGAGTTATTGCTGCTCCCAGGTAAGTAAATAAATCGTGGCCTAATTAAACTACATGCCTTGCCTCCTATATTTCTTCCTGTGTGTCCAGGAGAATGGGAGTTTTGTTGATGATGTCAATGGGGTCAGGATTTCAGTCAGTGTTTCTAGCAGATACTTAACTTGGGCTGCTTTGATTTCTCATCTCCACAGCACAGATGGGAGGATGCAAAGTGATGGGTTTATTTTCTTGTGTTTTTTTTTTTTAATTTTATTCAAGTATCTATCTCAGTCATGAGATATTTTCCAGAGGAAGGGATAATTTAGTTCCATGATATTCTGTAGAATAACTTCTGATTGGTTGTGACTGATATTATTTTTAATCAATATCCTTGGAACTCATGCCTTTAGTAAGTAAGTGACTTATTTCTGGATTGCTCCATACTGATTTATCTCAAATTTCCATGTGTGTATAATTGGAATTGGTTGAAATAGTGTGGTGAAAACATTTTTTTTTATTTTTGTAAATGCCTTTTTAATGAAAATGTTTGTTGCTTTTGAAAATGTAGGAGTTATTAAAAATCAATTAAAAATCAGTATTTTCTGTTTCTTTCAAAAATTTTCATAGAAAGTACCAGGTTTCAAAGAGCTCCATTATTATTTACCTTGTACCCAAGCTAACTTTCTTCATTCTTTACAGTTGCATACACTACATTTTTATTTTTATGTTTATTTGGTTGTTTTGATATTGCTAATCTATCCAGTATATTGTGGTTTTAATCCCTTTCATTTCCAGCTCTCCATTTTCTAGCTGTTTTTCCAGTTTCATTTTGTATGCTGAGTGATGGGACTTCCTTAGCTTTCTATGGGAAGTTATTCAATGACTCTATTATTATTTGCACTGCAGTAGAAACAAGGAGCCACAGCCATGGACCAGGATCCCACTCTGTTAGGCACAATAGAGATTCAGAACAAAAAGAAACCCCTACCCAAATAAGCATATAATCTAAGTATAAGACAAATGACAACAGACGGACACAGACAGATGTAAGAGTATAAGGAAACAATGAGACCATAACTTCTATCCTTTTGTAAGATCATCTAAATAAGTGCAATCTAACCCCTACCTAGAAACACATTATGCCATTGCTAACAGAAATCCCTATTGAAATAAAAAAGAAACTCAACTTGAAAAGAGTGATGAATGTTGTGCAAGTGTCTAAGTTCACCAAAAGAAATATACGGCAATATGAAAGACTACTTGTATCAAATATGATATACTTGTTCCACCATAATCACTCTACTGACATGAACATGAGCAAATTGGAATGCTCCATATGGGAGGAACCCATATTTTTGTGGTTCAGGAATTTCAATTTTTTGGCAAATTTTGCAATACATATATTGCAATACATATAAATACTATAACAGGTACCATCTGCTCAGGGCCAGCTGCTTGGGGCGGCAAAACTCCTTGGAGAGACAGGTTGTTCTAGGCATGGATGTGACAGATCACTTCCTGTCATAAGGAGCACTGACATTGCACAAGCAGGAACCTAGTTTCTGGCAAACAACCAAGGGGGTTCAGCTCCCCCATCAAGACCTGCTTGTCTTGATCCAGTCAGCCTTAACCCATGGAGGTCCCCTGATAAAAAGGAAGCATTAAACTAGGAGCTTCCAGCATCCATGATGGGACATTCTACGTGAAAGAATAAACTAGTATCCGCCCTGGAACCCCGAGTTGCAGCTCTGCAAGCTTGCCATGGTTCTTCCCCTGGCAGGGCATTATTTCAGCCTTACCAAGACCCAGTAGCTTTCTTTGTTCTTTTTGTGGAATGCTAAACACAATACAGACGATATCATCTCCTGCAACATCTGGGCCTGTGCCAAGGTGCCACAGGATATAACCCTTTGACTCCAACAGCACTCAAAAGTAACATCTACACCCTGGGCAGTTGCCACCCTAGACTTCATAGTGAAATTACCCTAATCCAATGGCTTTATGACCATTCTGAACATAGTAGAACACTTCTCCAAGATGGACTACTTTGTTCTCTCCACCAGCCTGCTGTCTTCCAAGGAAAATGCCTGCCCCCAGGTGGAAAAGGTTGTTCACCTTCATGGTCTTCAGAATGCATCATTTCCAATTATGTTCTACAATTTGTGTCCTGTTTCTGGCAGGAGGCCCTCTGAATATTAGGGATTTGCTCCAGTCCCTACCAACCCCAGATAAACAGCCATACAGAGAGAGCAAATCAAATTCTGGAATAGTAGTGCTATATTAATTATCATCATAATGACGGTCCTTTCTGGTACCCCTGGGAGAGTTTACATACAACAACGTGGAACATGCTTCCTCAGGGCAAAGTCCTTTCTTTTCAAATTATGGGTATCACTTTTGTTTTCACCAGGAGCTGCCCACAACTTCCTCCATGTCTGCAGCTGCAGACTGGGTACAACTGATATTTCAGACCCAAGAGGACCTGAAAACCTATCTGGGGGATGCTAAGAAGACTTACCAGTACAATGTAGATCAGCATCAACAGCAAGGTCCTGTCTTCTCTGTAAGCCAGAAGGTTTGGCACTTAACCGCTACATCCTCATCTGCTGCAAAATCCTACCTCAATTCCTCAAAGTGGCTCAGCAGTGACCCTGGCTTGTCTGACAATGAGGATAGCAGTGTATTCTTCTGTAGGTGCAACCATGCTATTAAGCTGTCAGACTACCATCTCAGGGAGAGGACAGCTGTCTTCCTTCTTGAGGTTGGGTGCTAGCTAAGTTGAGGAGGTAAACAATGAATATATTGCTCACAAAATCTTGACTCCAAAAGAAAGCAGAGCATACTTTGATATTCGGTCAACTGGGAAAGCTACAGACCAGAAGAATTTTCCTGGGATCCTGTGGACACACTCCCAACCTAGTGAGAGCCTTCTATGACTCATCCTGAGAAAGCAGGCTCAAGGCCGCCCTGAGAGCTAGGGAAAGGGTGAAGTAAGGGCTCATGAGTCTCACACTCAGATCCATAGGTTCACAGGCAACCTTCTCATCCTGGACACCATTGAGCAGCTCACCCAGAATTCCTTAAGTGAGGGGCTAGCAGAACTCTGACTCCTTCCACAGGGGTCCACCCAAGAGGACCCTGACTGGGGGACTATTACTGGCTCCACCAATTGGCTGGACCAGACTAAATGAAGCACATGAAATTATCAGACCAACTGAGAGACTTTCCATCTGCTCACTGTGCTGGACCTGACTCTAATTGATATCTGGTTCCTCGTTCTGGCTCTGACTTCTGGCTCAGTCCTGGGATTCTGATTCTGGCTCTAACCCCTGGCTTGAATGCTGACTCTGTTCACTGGGCTTGACTTCCCCTGTGCCAACAACTAGCTCAGACTGAACACATCCTCATACTGACAAACTGCAATAAGTAGTTTTTCACTAGCTTGTGATGAATTTAGACTAAAAAGGTGTGTTGATTGCACCAGAAATGTCAATAATAGAATTATGTTAGACGTTATGCACAAGTTATTATATCTAGCATCAAATACCTCAGATAATGTGTCTCTAGATAACAAGCTTAATTCTTCCATCAGCAAGACAACTACCACATTAGGCCAACTGGACAAGTATGTGTGGGGATAACAGGAAACTGACAATAAACACCAAGATATTGGTCTACCAGAAATGAATTTTGATTGTGCTTATATATGGTGGTGAGATCTGGACCACCTACTTCAGGCATGAGAGAAGGCTAAACAACTTCCACACCTTCTATCTTTGTTGTATTCTAAATATCATGTGAGAAACCAAAGTTCCTGCAAACACAAGTCAGCTGGCACAGGCCAGCTGCAGGTGTCCAACTGCAGTGTAAACATACCCAAAGAAGCTAAGAGAGGTGGTTCAGTGATAGGAAAGCAAAGAGAGAGAAGAAGAAAGTGCAGTAGGCCTCAAGCATTTGTAGTGCACCAGCTTCATCTTCTGGCAATGCAGTTTATGCCTGCATTATCTGTGACAAGGACAGTTACTCAAGAATTAGACATTTTAGCCACTCGTGATGCTGCAACTGAGCATCTTTGGTGCTTCCACCATTGTCTTTCAAGAGAGATGGTGGTCACCACCAATCATCCTGAAAAAAAATGGGATATGAAAATTATTTGAATAGACAATTCCAAAGACTATTTAGAGAAAAAAATGAGGCTAGGACCCTACAATATTGTATTGCAAACTATCTTTAATCACATATGTCAACACCACAGAGAAATTCCAGCAGAATTATTTCTTAAATGTCAATTATTAGTCACATTCAGTTTGCTTAGAGCATATGTAGCAAAGTAACTAGATGAAAAACACCACAGAGTAAGAAACTCACAACATATGGCTCCCTGTTTTTTATTTCTAGATCAAAGGGTATTGGTGTGGGGAAAAAAGCAGATAAAAATGTAGATTTGGGGGAGCAGAAATATAGCCTGTTGAGATAAATTGAAAACACAATGATGAAGCATATATTGATCAACTGTTATTACTAGTTAAAGGTTCAGAACATATCAAATTAAATTGATATGATTGATACAATATCATGTGATTTTCAACGGATGGATCGAAACTTCAAGGCATAGCTCACAGTAAGAGATGTGAAATCAAAATATTTAAACCTAGGGAAAATCAAACTTCTTTATACTTATCCTCCTCATCATCCTCTTCAGATAGAGATTTTAAATGGGAAAAGCCCTTGCTTGGAAATGGCATCTAAATCTCCTTCTTGGGCAAAAGACGGAGTTAATTTTGATGCCCTTAGATTCTCTTATTAAGATCTCATCTTGTGTATTAACTTAAGAAGACAGTTGTACATGACAGGGGAGAGAGGAATGAATAACTTAAGAATAGACATTCTGTCTCTGGTTTATAGGTCAAGTGTTGGAAGACTGTAAGACCATTTACATGACCTAACTAGCCACTGGACCTGGGCTCCACTTTCTTTGCTCTAGAAAACATCTCTCTAGGTTGCTCCAATTTTGTTCTTGACAAGAGTCCACAGGGATGGGACCACTCACCAAGAGTGTTATGCTTGCTATGAGACAATGTTTGGCAGAGTTAGATTTGTCATGGCTGGCTAAGTCAGACTCTTTGTTATTGAGAAATTGTGAGGAGGGGAGTAGTAGGAAGAATATGGTGAAGAGAAACTGACATACTGGAGAAGGGACTTACAGTTCACCTTTCAGTGATTGCTCAAAATAGAGTTATGGCAATAGTGATGCCACCTGGTTCCATCTCCTTGTCAGGCTCATTGCAAATTTATTTTAAGAATCAGAAAAAGAGGCCCCAAAGTGTCATGGCAACTTGCTATATTCTAGTATCCGGTAGTAGCCATGGAGACTACCTACCTTGGTAATGATTCTGAGGATTGTTGATATCCTGATGATGCTTCTGCTCCAAAGTTAAATCAAATTGCCAAGAGGTCCCCCAGAAATAAGTGTTTCAAGGGATATCAACCTTGTTCCATTAAAAATGTCCAATCAAAACAACATTCCCCATAGTCTATATAACATTTATACTGTGGTGATTTCTAAAGGTCATGAGAAACTTGTGCCCCATCATGATAGGTATACAAACACATGATGAATGGCAGTTGCTGCCCATAAGCTGTACAATATCTTAAAATTCTGATCTTTTGCTGTAACAATTTTCTAACTTCACTTCTGGTGGCCTCCAAAGAATTCCTTTTCTGTAAACAAATTCAGTTCTCACCAGTACTTTGACTTCATTTCATACTTCCTTTCAATAACATTTATATAACATGTTTTAGGTGAAGACAATCTCATGTTACTTTTCGCCTACTTTGATCAATTAAGAATTTCTACCAAAGGTAGGGCATATCATAACCGGACACTGCACTTCAGGATAACTTGTCACTTGTTCAATTATTCCTACATTGGTTGCTATTGCTCTGAAGCTTGAAAAAATATAAGTCCATTCTGGAGCTTTATATATAGGCTTGGCAGAATTATATATATTGTGACAAAGCTCTGTCCTTGTCTCCATGGGTCCTGTGTTTCCTGATGGATTTCGCTAGCCACAGAGGCTCACTGTGACCCTCCACTTAACCCTTCTCTCTCTTGAGACAAAGGTCACAGTCTACTGAGCCATTTTTATTATAAGCCAATGAGGGAGGTGAAGAGAAGCTATCTTCCCTTGCACAGTCTCTGTTGTCTCCCAGTCTCACTGATTAATCAGGGGGG
The DNA here is from genome assembly GCF_003597395.2 of Chelonoidis abingdonii. Lineage (NCBI taxonomy): Eukaryota > Metazoa > Chordata > Testudines > Testudinidae > Chelonoidis > Chelonoidis abingdonii. Next base: position 282,245,706 of record NC_133769.1, on the reverse strand, counting down.
CAAAGGGAGGAAGCCTGGGCCCGCCCTCTACTCTAGGCTCCAGACCAGGGACCCTAATAGTATCAGCTATGGTAGCTGATCTTTTAGGAACAGGACACATACAATTCCCTGGGTTACTTCCCCACAGCATCCCCCACTTCCTCAAGCTCCACTTCACCCTTACCTCAGGACCTCCTTCCTTGTGCCTGATATGGTGTGTACAGCTCAGTCTCTCCAGCAGCACAACTTCTCACAGCTCCTGACATCCACTCCCACCTGACTAACTGGGAGTTTTTAACTAGTTTCAGCCAGCCCCTGATTGACTTCATGTATCCCAATCAACCTAGCATCCTCCCTGCCTTCTGGAAAGTTCTTAATTGGCCCCAGGTGTCTTAATTGACCTGGAGCAGCTGCCATTTACTTATCCTGGTATCAAGGATTTGTTTAACCTGGGGCTTATATATCTATCTCCCACTACTTTTCTATAGCCATCTGGTCTTGTCCCGTCACAATATATATAATTTTGATAGATACTGTGGATTTTTAAGTATATTTTAAGATTTTTATTGATTTACATTTTAACAGTTGTGGATACTTTTTGGGGCATCCAACAGTAATTATTTAATGACAGTTGATGTTAACATTCAAACAGTTAGAGCTTTATAACTACTAAAATACACATTGCCAATATTACATCAAAATATACAAAGTATATATCCTTAAATCAAATTCTAAATAAGTTCTCAAGCAGCATTTTTCTTATTTTGCTGGTCTGTAAATTTAGCTTACCAATGGAAATATTTTTTCACCAGTTTGTGTATGTATGGTGACATCAGTGTTTATGGACATTTACCGATAAAAATCTAACCCTTCCAATCCAATTTATGTATTACTTATATTTCCCACAGCATCAGACTCGGTTTAATTAGAAGCAATGCCTCATACAGAATACACAATGAGTTCTGAGCTCAGTGATTTACACCTACTGTTCATATAGGCAGAAACAATGAGACTTTGCTCTGTTTTAGAAGCATCCTACTGAGACTAAATTAAATCAGTATTTATTTTATTTTTGTTGGTGGGGGGTTACATAAATACCTACAGTCTACTATTGCTTCTTGGTATTAGTGGAATGAGAATTAGCCCCAAAGTATACCATGACCACAGATGAATCAATAAATATCTTATCCTCCAGTTTCATTATTTATTCAATACTGTTCATATCCTTCGATATTGACTCAAAATATAATTATCGATTAATCTAAACAAAATCAAAAACCAAACAATTTCAAAAAGCAATCAGCACAATAAATTACTCTTTCAGCCACAATCAGCTCTCATGCAGAAACTATTGTTTTAACACTGGCAACTTCCCGATATTAACATAAAAAAGAAACATCAAAATCTAACCAGTATATTTATTATTTGTTGAAAAAATACTTTTTAGAATTATCTCCAAAGAAAATATACATCTTCTTGCATGTGATGCTTTCTTTGGCATTAATATTTGATTAAAATATAATAGCAGCAAATTAATCAGATTTCACAAATATACACTAAGTCAAATACATGGATATTAAAGCATATACAGTATAGGAATTCTTATGTGGATGAGTATATAGCTGTTGTTATTATATGATTATTATTATATGATGAAGTGCAATTGTTTACCATATGCAATCAATAGAACAAAAGTAAGCATCAACCTAATTTATGAGATAATGGAAAATTTTCCATCCAGTGAGACAGTTATTATCATGTTAATTTGTGTGTATTTATTTAGTTATTTTAATTATTTTTAATGCATCCATTACATTAGCATTTGGGCAAAATGAAAATAGAGCCCACAAAATGAGTTTTAGAACTAACAGTGACCATTTTTAATTTATTTTTAATGTATTTTTAAAACATTTCAGAAAGTTAGAAACAGAATTATTGGACAACGATTTAAAAAAAAAATATATTAGCATCCCTTTGAATTAGCACCACCACTTCCAGGCCAGATTAAAAAAAAAAAGTTCCAAGCTCACATTTTTTTTTTAAACGAGCTCAGCATCCATTTTAGGCAGTCAAATTAAGTTGGCAGATTTGCAAAAATGCTCAGCACCCATTAGCTCCCATTGTTCTCATTTGCCTAAAAGAGAGTTGAAAAAAATCAGGATTTTTTTTCAACATACACACAGAGAGCCCAGAGTCGGTGAAGCACTTAGGCACATGCTTAATTTTGAACATTTTAGTAATCCAATCCATGTTCAACAAAGCACTTAAATGTATGCAGAAAAGAGAGAGGAATAATATAGCCCCAAGAGTAGTGAAATACTGTGACCTCCACAACCTGAAGTGTTGTACCCCGCAACTGTTTCCCCCAAAAAACACTGTCAAAATTAAGAACAGTTCTCTATACTACTGTGTAGAAGCTACTCAAGATCATCTCATTTTTTTAGGCCAAAAATAAAATAGAAGGGAGATGTCAAATGAGAAAAAAAATCTGTCTTTGAATCCCATGGAAGTCAATAAAATATCCTAATCTAAAAAACCCCACAAAACCATGAGAAGTCTGACTACAAAACTATTACAATCTGAACCACAGATGGACCTCAAAAGGCATTCTCACAGGTGAAATATGAAGGCTCCATTTACAAAAACTCATATTTTGTAATTGTGTTCAGAAATGCTGAATTCCAGTAGGCAGTCTCACAAAATTGTAATTTATATTTCAAACTGTATCTTATGTAAGTACTCTGGGAGAGGCACTGTAATTTGTTTTGTGTTTGAGCTTCTCAGTGTTATGAGAATAAATAATGATACAAAGCATTGTATGCACATTTGGTTTTTCTACTTATTCCTAACATGGGCCAAATTTGAAAAGGAAAGAAAGATGGAGTCTTTGTGCAAAACATAAACATGCAACTACGTTACATGATTTCTCTAATACTTAACATAAGTATGGAAATTGCACCCAAAAAAGTAGATAAATATTCTATTTTTTTCCACATATACAATTGCTTAATATGTGCACACCCTTGTGGTAACTGGCATGCAAATGAAAACACACTTGCACGGTATGTGTGTGCAAATAATCCTTTACCTCATAAATGTGGCTTTTGTTTCTGGGGTCACAAGACTCTTAATACTGGGGCTTACAAAGTCTATTCTGTGGGCTAAATGCTAGATTGGCATAACATATGCACTTGACCAGATCTGAAATGCCTTACAGAAGAGGACAGTGGCAAAAATGTACATTAACAAGTATAATACAAACCACTTTCAGAAGTGATGTAGAAATATTGTGGTTCCTTAAGTCAGCTCTTGATATTTAAGTCAGCTACTTATTGGGGAGTGGGGAAACATCCACTAACAACTGGGTCAGGTTAGTTAATTCATTTCTGGACCATTCTTCTTTGGGGAATAGTTCTTTGAAAATATATAAAACTTAAAAGCCTGTCTTTGAATAAATTATATTCCTTTTGGGAAGACGTATGTATTCTATTTTAATTAAGTTTTTTTAATGAAGTATATTTAGATAATTTTTAAAAAAGGCAGCAATTGATATTTCCCTACATTAACAAAAATAAAATATTAAAAGAAAATCAGTAATGTTTATATTAAGTGAAAATCTGAAAAGAAGTTAATATTTTAAAGGAGGAAGGAAGATATAAGAATAGGGAGGGCAAATACACACACACACAAACATACTTTGTAATTATGTCACTGCTGCGTTTTGCATTTTCCTTTGCCACAGCATTTCTGGTATTCAATTTAAATTAAGAAATTTCACATATAATACAGTAATGTGAGACACCATACCATTGTAAAATATTGCTTTTTAAAAATATATCTACTGAATATATTACAATAGGACCAAATGGCTCACAGAAAGTAGCAGCCAACCTGAATGTTTCCACTGAATTCTGAAACTTAGTTGTGGTTTGAAAAGATTTGTCTATTTATTTGCAGCTTTTATTAGTTTATTTATTTTTAATGTATGTGCATAGAATCATAGAACCTTAGGACCTGAAGGGACCTCAAGAGGTCATCTAGTCCCATCTCCTGCACTCATGGCAGGACTAAGTATGAATCTTTGAACTTCCTGATTTTGGCCAGAAGCAAATGTGCAAAAAAACTAGGAGAGATCAGATGATTTCATAACCTTTCCAGCTCAACCCATGCTAATAAGAAAGATAAATCTTGTGAGAAACTGTTCTTGTAAGATTAATAGGCTGATGTTTAGACCAGGGAGATCTGGAGAAGTTAAAATAACTTTTCTGGAAATTTAACCACATTGAATGTCATACCTTTGAATTTTTTCTCACTAGTATGCCTTAACATAATGGTATTTTGTATTTCTATATACTGTTCCATCTGAGGATCTCAAAAATTAATGGCATGTTGCTCAATCTGATATCCACTGATCTCTGTGACAGTTTTTTCACTGACTTCATGAGATAAATATTTATATTTTGTAGATGGGGAAACTGACATGCACAAGGGTTAAGCAAATTGCCCAAGATCATGCAGTAAATCTGTGAATGAGATTATATTCCTATACAACTGACTCTCCTGACTCAAATTCTGTGCATTACCCCAGATGTTTTTTTCCCCCTTGCCAGATCAAAACAGTATTTTCTTCTCAAAGAGCATGAGTTTTTGAGTAAAGTTCTATTGCAAACACTGCACTGAAGTTTTGGAAATAGATAATCAGGTTTAAATTTTATTGCAGCGGTGCACCTCAGTAATATTTTCTGTTGCAGTAACTACATGTGGCACCACACAACTTACTGTCAATCTAAGGAAATCGTTGTGAAGGCCAAAACTACTATAAAAAAAGCCAAAGGCCAAAAGGATTAGATATGTTCATGAAGGATAGGTCCATCAATGGCTATTAGCCAAGATTATCAGGGATGCAACTCCATGCTCTGGATGTTCTTAAACCTCTGACAGAGAAAAGCTGGGACTGGACAACAGGATGGATCACTTAAAATTTCCCTGTTCTGTTGATTCCCTCTGAAGCATCTGGCACTGACCACTGTTGGAAGACAGGATACTGGGCTAGATGGACCATTGGTCTGACTCTGTATGTATATTCTTATACCATATTGCCACAAAGACGGAGTTTTTTTGTCCCTTCCAGACCAAATATTATTCAAACAAACAAATAAATCTTATTAATAACTTTCAAACAACTTTAAAATGTTTAACTGATTACTGAAAAGAGCACAACAGCTGGAGAATAAAGACGAACTGGAAACCATGGCATGCATAGCCGTTATGGAACAACCAATCATGAAAATAAATGTTTTTGTTTGTGTATTTCATTAGTTACCATAACTGAAATAATTATGACACTCCAAAAAGCACACACACTAGAGTAATAGAGGGCTGCTTTAGATTAATCACATGAGATGGAGTAAATAGTAAATAGCTACCCTCAGGCTCAGCCTATTTCTTAATCATGAACACTTCAAGGAAATGGAAGTCTATATCCATATTAGGGTCACCAGATGTCCCGATTTGATAGGCACAGTCCTGTCATTTGGGGCTTTGTCCTACATAGGTGCCAATTACCCCTCACTCCCTGTCCCTATTTTTCACTCTTGTTATCTGGTCACTCTAATCCATAGACACTGCTCTCTCTGCCTTAATTAGTCCAGACTCTAGTCTAGAGAAAATGAAGTTGTAAGTGTGGTACAGTCATTAGTTTCATTCCTTTGTAGTAGGTGCTGTATTAAAAGAGAGAACTGACAGTCTCTTATCCAAAATAAATAAAAACCATCAGATTACATGGAAAAGAGAAGTGAATGATGGATAAATCTGTGGGATGCTAAATATTCCAATAACTATTTGAAAGTTGCTGTTTTGTTTTCCTTTTCTGTGATCTTAAAGAAAGAGAAAGTGGTAAACTAGCAAGGTGTAATTCTCTCTTCTGCACTCAGTCATGTGTTTCTTCAACCCATCATTTAGTGTCATAGCACATATTCTTTAGAAGATATATTTTGCATGGAATGACTCATGGCTTTATTTTCGACAGAGAAGGACTTCAAGCTGGTCTCATTAAACATCTGACCCAATGACACACTCACATGCTTCCAGAGCTGTGTGTGGCTTTCATAAACAAACCTAATAGTATATTTCAATATGCATGCCATGTAGAATAGTTTGTTTTCTAACTTCAGTGTACTGACCAGGTATGCTGCTTCCACAAAAACAGCCAGTAACAGAACATCTGCTGCAGTTCTTTAGCAGGCTTATATATTGCAATTTTTAAATTTGGAAGAAACAAAATACTTCTCTAAGGTTTACACCAACATATTATTTAGGCCTAGATTCTGCCACCATTACTCAAGCAGAACAACAGAGCTGGTTCAAAATTTTCTGTCAAAAAATGTTTTCATAGAAAATGGTTTTTTTCCAATTAAACATTTTTTTCATAATTTTTTTACAGAAAATTGTGACTTTCATTGAAAAAGTGAACAGCTGAAAACCATTCAGCAAGGCTCCTATGATACCCCACTGAAATTGTTAGAATAGCTCAGGCCCCATTTTCCTCTCTTGGGCAGTGTTTCTCAGCCGCAAAACATCTCCCATGTAAGTACCAAAATAAAGAGCTCATGGTAAGAATTCCACATGGTTTCTTTTTAATATAATTAATATATTCTACATATCTCTTGCATTACAATAAGTAGATTGCCTACAAGGTATTGACCCATTTGTTTTAAAATATAGCCCTACATTTCAATGTTCTGATACCATAAACTGAAGATAAATATACTCTTTAAGGTGAGTTGTGTCCTCAAATCTTTTTTAACATATTGTTTTTTCAGAACTCCAGAGTAAGGAGCTGTACAAATTTAAACTTCCATTTCCACCCATATAATGAAAAATGACTAATCTTTTGTAGTTCAATCAGCAGAGCAAACTCTCACTTCCACTGAAGTAGATCTGGAATAACTCCAAGGAAAACAACTGATGTACTCAGAATTATACTGGTGTGACTAAGAGGAGCATCAGGCCCAGGGTTCAAGATCTACCAAAGTATTTTAAAGTACGTTAAAAATTGCACTAGCAGTTTAATTTTATAAAGCAATTATTTAATAATAAACCTATCAATTGCACTAGCAACCATATTCCCATAAGATTAATTAGCACCTGTCTTGATGGCATTATGTCTTCAGCTACCCAGAAACCATTATTTCTTCTTTAATTGGATGCATGGCAAAAAAGACCGTCAGAAATCCAATGGATCACTATCTTTAATAAATTCCCCTGTAATTGTGCTGATACAGAAAAACAAGCAAGAGAGAATGAATGACCGCAAATGAGCTTTTAAAAAAAGTTGCATTGCAATATGAAATACAATGTTGTAAACTGTCACACTGTAGAACTTTAGTATGTGCTTTAATATTTAAAATACAAAAGAACAGACAAGTTACTAAGGATGGTCTTCAAATTCTAGATATTCTAAACAGTGCTGACAATGAGTTCCTCCGATACATATCTTCAGTGTATTCGGACTGCCTATAAAACAAATATCCACATTAAGAAAAATTAGTATAATTCAAACACATTCCTGAAACATGGAAGACAAGACAGAATTTTATTCTATCAATATTTATCATTCGTAACATTGTGTCTATAAGACAAGGCTTTCACGCTTTCTTTTTATTATATCACATGGGGTAATAAGCCTATGAGTACACTCTAAAAAAACCCAAACATGACACTTTCTCACAGTCTGGGTCACTTGACTCAGGCTTGTGGGCCTTGGGCTGTGAGGCTAAACATAGCAGCGTAGAAGTTTGGGCTCAGGCCTGAGTCCTGGTTCTGAGACTCACCCCTGCTCATGGGGTCCCAGACTCCAGTCTGAGCTTGAATGTCTACATTGAAATTTCATAGTCCCACAGCTGAAGTCCTCCGAGCTTGAGTCAGCGGAACTGTGCCAGCCACGGCTGTGCTGTGGGGCTTTTATTGCAGTGTAGATGTACCGTAAGTTACTAGTGATTTTGGTTGGCCAAATCAAGACATCTCAGAAGGACTCAATTTCTAGGAAGTGCTGAGAGCTCACAACACTGACCTGCTGCAAATCAGGCCCTTTACAGGTGTCTCAAATAGGGCACTCAAAAATTGAGGAACTCAAAATCATTAAACACTTCTGAAAAATTAGACAATTATTGCTCATGAAATGTAGTACAAAAATCCCAACCCAACCTACCCAAACCAACAAACAAAAGAATCTGACTATGTGATTACAGTCTTATTTGTGTTGACTTCTACTTTGCTTCCTGAATGATCTAATCCTGATACTTCACTGTCTAGAATACCAGAGAAGTAGTCTTCTAGAATTTATTAGAACTCTTAGAACTAGACTAAATCTTGATATGTTAATTGTATCCTCTCCAAATCTGATTTCATGTTATGTATATACCTTATTTTTGAAAGGAAAACACAAATGGGAAATAAATAGGAATAAAATCCCCTTTTCCAAGTACTATTTTCTTGTTATATGGAGAGAAAGAGTTCCCACTCTATTTGAAATTTTGGTGTAGTGGAAAATTGTGCTTTTCCAGTGAGACCAACATAGAACACTCTTCAGAGTATTCTGGTGTTAGAAATAACACAAGTGTAATTTAAGCTGCCATGCCAAAAGTCGAATATTTCAGATATCATCAAGATTGCTTTTTAGCAGTGTAAAAACCCAGGGAATGATTATTTTCTCAATTTCTGAGGAACAATGAAATAAATCCATTTACTTCCTCGGGTTTCTCCTTATTTACGGTGCTGCCCACAATGCCAGGATTTAAGAAGACACATCCATGCAAAATGCTAGGAAATAGCACAGATTAACCCACAATTGAATAGGATGGATCTAACATAACTGCTATCAAACAAAGGTTCACAGGAGAATCTATCCATGAGAAAACATGCTTTAATCAGCAGCAAAACAAAACTGAAAATGACTTAATAGAAATATGTCTGCAGTGAGTGACTGTACTAAGGGGAATGGTATGATGAACACCAACAAAGGGCCACAGATTAGTACTCTGCTTCATGTTTCTGTTGTATTAAATTGCTGGTATGACTAATTCTACCTAATACAGTACATTACCCTTTCAATGGAAAAAAATAAATAGTTTTAAACACTTCTATCAAAGGGACAGAATGTCCAAACATGAATAAATATGAATTCATTTATTTCTCTGTAGTTCTCTCTTAATATATTTCCAGTAGGCATTTGTTTGATGCATGATATCTGCTTTCATGTATATTTCTGGAGGAAAATATACACCACAGAAGCATAATTAATAGCTTCTTTGATACTCTACCCTTATAAAAGTGCTCTTTCAAGTGATGATACAAAGACGATAATGAGACTGATTTTAATCCCACTTACACAGGCATAAGAGAAGTCAGACTCGAGCTCTATAAGCAAAAAATGTATTTAATTAGAACTATGGAGTCGATTCCTCTCCTCATTTGCACTGATTTATGCAAATCTTGAATCTGCCTCAAATTATTATTAAAATTTATATACATTTAAATTTCAGCAGTGCTTAGTGGCATAAACCAGACCCAGGCCCCACTTGTGCTAGGTATTATACCAAAACATATAGAAAAATCCTGAACCCACTGAAGCTATTGGCAAAATCTGCATTGACTTCAATGGGATTTGAGTGTGTCCCACAGGATCTGAACCAAAGCTGTTTCAAGTCATAGGAAAGACTTCAATTAACATCCGTGGTCTTTGGTTCAGGCCCCAAGAAAGGAAAATTCTTTCTCTAAAAGCTTGCTGTTCAGAAGACAAGAGATAACAACTGGATGAAACAAACTAGCAGGCAGAGGATGGGTTGGAAGATGGGGTGATAATAAAAATAGGATAGTTAACACATAATAGCTGATTATAGAGGTCTTAGCCAAACAATAGGAGAAATCACATCTCACTATATGCCTTGTCATTATCAAATGACAATTTTCTGTATACATCATAGCAAAGGTCAGTTTTAAGGAGGGCCAATCCTCTGGCTGCATGATCTGAATGTAACCACCACATTATTATCCTCAAACTGTGGCAGTCAGAAATGCTAACATAACATCAGGAATCACTAGAAAGGGATAGATAATAAGACAGAACATTTCATAATGCCATTATATAATTCCATTGTATGCCCACATCTTGAATAGTGCATGCATTTCTTATCACATAAAAGTTATATTAGAATTGGAAAAGGTACAGAGAAGGGCAACAGAACTGATCAGGAATATGGAAGAGCTTCAACATGAGGACAAATTAAAGAGATAGGGACTGCAGTTTTGAAAAGAGACAACTCAGGGATATGATAGAGGTCTATACCAGGGATCTGCAAACTTTGGCACGCAGTTCGCCAGGGTAAGCACCCTGGCAGGCCGGGCCAGTTTGTTTGCCTGCCGCATCCGCAGGTTCGGCCAATCGTGGCTCCTATTGGCTGCGGTTCACTGTCCCAGGCTAATGGAGGCTGCGGGAAGCGGCGCAGGCCTGGGTGCTTACCCTGGTGAGCCGCGTGCCAAAGGTTGCCGATCCCTGGACTATACAATCATGAATGGTGTGGAGAAAGCGAATAAGTAAGTGTCATTTGTCCTTTCACATAACACATGAACCAGAAGTCGCTCCATGAAATTAATAGGCAGCAGGTTTAAAACAAACATGACTCATCACACAACCAACTGAGAAACTTGTTGCCATGGGATGTTGTGAAGACCAAAAGTGTAACTGGGTTCAGAAAGGAATTAGGTAAGTTCATGAAGGATTCTCTATTGATGGTTATTAGCAAAGATGATTAGGGACACAACCCCATGCTCTAGGTATCTCTAAGCTTCTCATTGCCAGAAGCTGGGACTGGGTAACAGGGGATGGATCACTTAATAACTGCTCTGTTCTGTTCATTCCCTCTAAAGCATCTGGCACTGATCGCTCTCAGAAGACAGGACATTGGGCTAGGTGGATCATCTGACCCAGAATGGCCATTTTTACATTCTCATGTTCCTATGTTATACTATTTGAGGAAAAGGGAGGATTCATTCTGACTCAGCTGAGGGTGGGGGGTAATATATATATAAGTTTTCCCTAGAAGTGATGTATTTGTCCTTAGAAGAAGTTATGGGAAGATAATGTAGTTTTCTGGGTCAGGAAGTGGGTAATTTGTAATTTGTCCCAGCCAGGGCTGCTACATTATTAGCACTACAGCCTTACACTCTCACTCCACACTTCTTACAGTACATCACAGAATAGTGAAGCATGAACACTAGTATTTCTTTGTGACACCAAGGAGAAAGGGTCCACATGCCCTGAGGGTAACCTGCAGCTGCACGTTCTGTAGCACTGTCAGAACCAATGTCAAAGCTAGCTCTAAGTCCAGTGTCCTGTCTTCATCAGTACCTGATGCCAGATACATCAAGAGGAAGGCCTTGAACATTGTACCAAATTCTCCATTATTCCATAGATAGTATCACCACAGATATTGATATTCTCTCACCATTTTAAACAAGAGAATGTATAGCATATATGATTACAGCTTGGGTGCACACCACTTTATGAAAATCAGGCCCTCTAAGTTGTGTCAAGTTGGAAATAAAAAATGAGGCACTGAAAAAACTCAAGTTACTTTTAAAAATCATGGCACAAATTTTTAATTCTAAGCCATGGCATATCATTTTCTGAGTAATTTCAAGTAGACAAGAAAACAAACAAAACATGATGTTTTCAGTTCGGAACACAAGGAAAACTGGTGAAATTAAAAGAGGGAAAAGCCAGTGGTGAAGAACTATGCATTTCCATTATGATGATATCTCTGATAACTGTTCCTTCTACCCAAAAGGAACAGACAGGGAACAATTCAACTTGTATTGCACAATTAGTGGGTAAATTACAAAGTTTGATGCAGCATACTACGTAGAGCACTATAATATGCTCTGGAACAGAAATAATATGTTCCTATTTTGTATTCCAAAGTTATTTACCTAAAAATCTGCAAATTTTCAATTTATTTACTGATGATGCCACTTGCTATCTCTACATACATGGAAGATGGGCAATAACAAATTAGATAGATGTAATAATAGTAACATTTTACATTTATTCTGAAAGCATGTTGAGCAAGCTCATGGCTATGCAAACAAGGGCCTTTTTGTAGTATGGTTAATATCTCATGTTGTGTGACTCTCAGGAGGCTGACTCTGAAAAGCTATCACAGAACCAAATAAATTACAATAAATCATTAAACCAGAGAAACTTAACAATACAACAAGACTTATGATACAGGTATAAGGTAAGTGGGACTGCTTGGAATAGACTCATAGACTCATAGACTCGTAGGTCAGAAGGGACCAATATGATCATCTAGTCTGACCTCCTGAACAAAGCAGGCCACAGAGCCCTACCCATCCACTTTTATAACAACCCCTAACCCATGACTGAGTTATTGAAGTCCTAAAAATTGTGGTTTGAAGACCTCAAGCTGCAGAGAATCCACCAGCAAGTGACCCATGCCCCACGCTGTGAATAGTGTCCATGCTAGGAATGTAGAGGCTTGGAATAATAATAATAACAAAACACAACAGGTTCCTGGTAACGTTACTGGATACCTTTGCAAGCAAATAAACTTTCTTTCATGTTTATGGATACAACTGACTCGTATTAGTCTATATCATTTTGAAAGTTCCTTTTTAGAAAAAAAAGTGTTTCTATAGCTTAATGAAACAGTGCACAGAAGAGTTATGTGTTATCTTAAGAAAGCTGAGGGCCATCACATTCACATCTCCACTGATATATAGACTAGTTGTCAAATGCTTGATTACATATCTATCATAGCATCATTAGAAAAACTTGCCTGTCTGGCAGCTCCCAACTGCTCTGCTTGAAAGTAAGTATCAGAAAGAAACATGTACCACTGTAAACTAAATATTTTCCTTTTAAAACGAACCCATACTAGTATCAATTTACTGCATCATTTCCATGAGAACTACCTTTATATAGGCCTGGAAGTAAATAAAGAAAGACAACATATTGAAATTAAAGGAGGAATGAAAATAAAAAACTAGAAAAGGAAAAAGAGTAGGAAATTGAAAAAAAAATATGGGAAAATGATTTTCAATAAAGGTGGTATGAAGAATATGAATGAAGAAGAAAAGGCTAGAGATAGGGGATAGACATAACACTTTGTCAATGAAGATGTGGGCTTATGTCTGAGTGCTATTCCTGCATGATTTTGATTCATTGCAACAGGTATTTGTACAAAAGATTAAGACTAAGATCCTTGGGCCCAGGTGAGCTATGCTCGATGCAGAGGAAAGGAGTAAAAGTGCCTAATAGGTACCTTTTTGCACTTCCATGTACCTGAGTTGCAGAATGGTTACTCTCTCCCTCACACATAATATTATGGCTGCTTTAGCATATGTTAGTTGCTAACATGGCTGGTTCTAGAAGTTGGTGAGCAGGGCAGAGCACCCCTGTGCTTTTTTCCCCTCCACTCTGACTGAAAATCCATTTTGTTATGCTCTGATTGGCTGGCTATGGTGTATTATGTTTATGGGTGGAGACTTTTTGCTTAGTGTTGTGGGGGCAGAGGCAAAAAAAGCTTTTTTCATCTCTCCATGGTGAAAAGGAGGAGAATCTAGGGAGCATTGTCATACATGTACAATATTTTATCTTGCTATATATATTGTGGCAAAATGCCGGTACTGTTCTGCTGGGTCTCGCGCTTTCTCTTCTCTGGGGTAGGTTCAGGGC
>NC_133769.1:282194019-282225648 GCF_003597395.2 Chelonoidis abingdonii | reverse complement strand
ATATATATATATATATATATTACAACAGGGGTTATATGCTCCTGGACTTGCCAGATGGTGCTGAGAATTTTTTGTCAGGACTGTTCTTGGGTCTTGCATATTGGCTATCAATTGAACTGACTCACTGGAACTTAAAACAGACCATATCAATCTTGAAAGTTGATCCTCACTCTTTGGGGTTTGGAATCCTTCTTATTGATTGTTCGAGGAGCTATAACATCAGTAGTATGTTCCTAGATTTTCTCTTCCTTACTGAAAAGGAGTGACACCCTGAGCAGCAGTCTGTCATATGACTTTCATCAAGGCAAAACAGACAGTGACGATGGCTGTCTGTGAGAAGAGTGAATCTGTCACAGGACAGGCACAGTTTGAATCTCCCATATTAGGCCTGGACAGTGGCATGGTGCACTAAGGGGAAAAACTAAATTTAAACCATTTTTATTATTATTATAAAACAGAAATAAACAAAGGAGAAATGTAAAGGTAATTAACATGATGAAACTACCTAATTTCTTAGAAGTATGTTTTGCTAAGGGGTAGCAGGAGAAAAACATTCATTCTGTCTCTCTGCCACAAATTATAAGAAGGAACTGAAGGACAATTGGGGTCACTCTTTCCTTTATGTCCTTGGATAGCGGTACACAAGGACATGCATAGCACCAGGCTCGATTCACCAGACACTACTATTCAAAGCTTTCAATTTTGCATGCACAGGACCCATGTGCACCTTGAGTAGGAGTCACAGGGACACATAATTTACTCCCCAAAAGATATCAAGATACCTAGTTGATAGTGCAGTTTCTAATTTTTTAGTTGCATTGACCTCTGAATTTACTCAGGGTCAATGTTGTTGACATGATCAACCAGTTCATTCATTATTCTCGTATTTATGTACTTCCATGGACTTGCAGTTATTCCTTTAAAACATTAACTAAAAATTTGTGGTTCAGTAATGAGCATTGGTAATTTTATTTAAATATTATTACCTTGAACGCCACAATGTTAATAAAAAAAAAAATTTAGTATTTAAGATTAACGTTAATTTAACATTTAGGCTTTCTATCCTACCCAACATGATTCTCCAGCAGACTGCTGTTAACATTGTTTCAAAACTCCTAACAGAGAAAGCCAATGTATTTTTTTATACTTAACTACTCTGTGTTTATGTGTGTGCGTGCGCATCACATGCAGTCGTGTGTAAACAAGAGAATAACTGGAAGGGGAAAGAATTTGCCATTTCCCTTTCAAAACCCTAATCTGAATAAATATAATACTATTTCAGACAGGTATCATCAATATGATCATATCTATCTGACTCACCAGAATTCTTTTCTAAGCAGCTGTGTTTTGAATGAAATGATTCCTCTCAACTGCATAACGCCTACTGGTCATTGCCAGTTTGATTGAGAGACTTTGATCATATGTGGTTTGTTAATTTGGCTCAATATCATTTACCAGTAGTATATTTGAACTGCAGAGCATCTCTTCACACCATTTTTGTTCTCTATTTATACTGTATATTTCCTTTGGGGTGAGCCATTGATGATTATTATTTAGGTTTTCATTGTTCTCAGATTATATCTTGTTAAGCATTTAGAGCTTTAAATCATACTTTATTCAAGTAGGTTTGCATTTTGCCTAATTGTTTTTTTGGGGGCGGAGATACTCAAGGCTGAATGATTTCTAGCCATCTTATTATAAATTTGAATAAAAAAATTACTTTTGAAAACTCACCTGTATCAGATATAGAGGGTTTTTTTGAAAAACATTCAATAGCAGCAAGAAATGGGATATTTTTAGTTTATCTTTTCCTTTAGTAAACTTATCCAAAAATATATTTGAAAAATTAACTGGGTAGCTAAATGTAATTCATCCAGACTTCAGTGACTGTGGAAACTTTTGTAACATGCTCTTGTGATGTCCAAATTAGATTATTGAACATCTTTATTTTCAACTTCTCCAACACAGTTGTTAGAGAAATTACAACAGATGTCAATCAACTGATTCAGAACAAAAAAAATTAGGAATACTTTATGTGACATTCCTAAAACTGAACACAACTCATATATCCTGAAATCCTCTATGCTGGGATCAACGTTTCATCTCACATGTATTGAGAAGAAACTCACTGGTTTCAGTCTAAATTGTCTGCATGATATTATTTTATATTCAATATAAAATAATTGCACTTAAAATCAGGATTGGAAAATAAAGCAATCAAAACTCAAAAATGACAAAATTAAGGTTGTTTATGCAACTTTCACTCTGACTTCTTGTGTGTATGTCTTATGACAGTATTTTTTATTCTAATCATTCAGTATTTTTCTGCAGTATCTCTTCTTTATTCATTTGAAAACGCAGCTGTTGAATATTTCTTTTTATCCTCGTATTTTGACATACAGTTTCATACCTCCTTTAGAACCTACTGAAGTCAGTGGAAATAGTCTCATTCAATTCAGAGTGCTTTGGAAGGTCTTTACTTCACATCACACAAAATCTATATTTCATAGAGAATATTTTCTCTATATAATTTTTTTATGGTGCACATATATGTATTATCCAGGAGTTTCACAAACATCACTGAATTTATTTTTCCAACATATTTGCCAAGTCAGGAATTATTACAATCCTCATTTTACAGAAACAGAATTGAGGCACATAAAAATTGTGTAACTTGCCTAAAGTCATTTGGGAGTTCTGTAGCAAAGATTGGAAAATAATCCAGATCTTTTGGGTCCTACTCATGGTTTAATTGAGAGCAGCTGTTGTAGACTTTTATCCTCTTCTGTAGACCAACCTCTAGAGGGAGCTAAAGACCCATATGCTCACAATGTGTGTTAGAGAGAGAGAGATGGAGAAGGATGATCCTTTCATTCCTAAGAGCAAGTTTATCCAAGTTTGGGTTAAGGTACATTGACAAGGGCAGCTTCCCACCGCCTATATCATATCTGATCCATTCACATATAGGCCAAGCCTGCTGCCATTGATTGCAATAGGAGTTTTACCATTGCCTCCAAAAGGAGCATGCTAAGGTCCAATTACAGTATTCAGTCTCTTTCTCGATCAATCTGACTTCTTTCACTAGCAGTAAATTCACTTAAGAATCTACAGGCTCAAATAAATGGTTCAGATTTTATTAAGGTACAATGTGTACAATACAAAGCAGATGTACTAATATTTAAGAAACCTTTCCCCTCCAAAAGGAAAACAAAATAGGGAAATTAAAATTAAAATTGAGCACAGAGTTTTAAAAAAAACCAACAACCTATAAGTTACTCCTTTATTTAGTTTACTACCAACTTCTACAATTGCTATATATTTTTTTCAGTTTTCTTAGGTTTCTGACAGTACAAGTCTCCCACAAGATTAATAAAGATGACAAAATGAAGTATACTTGGTTCTAAAAGACAGTTATTATACACAGATTCAAAGAGAGAGCCAGAAAGTGATTGCAGATACATCTCACGTAAGTTATGTTTTAAGAATACAATATTACATTACAGAAAATTAACTTGTCCTTTGTGTCTAAGGCTAAATTCACTTGTACGTTGGGCTGAAATCTTCCTTGCTTAGTTGCAGCCCAGATCTGTGGCACAATTAACATACCAAAATTTGGAACATTAGTTATGTCCAGCTGCCCTTTTATTTAGAGAAATACTTAGGCTAAATTACTTAATTTAGTGACTTACTGAAACTAAAATGATTAATTAACAATCTCCATAAAACAATAATGTTCAGCATAGCATTTAGGGCATAATCCTGCAAACACTCACTATCACATATCGTGCTCAACTTTGTGCGTGGCCCAGCTAAAGAATAGCAGTTCTGAAGGTATGAAGCTGACTCCTGAAGGAAGTCCTAGAAACACATAACTCAATTTCCATTCTCCTAGTGTTTTGGTTAATTGGAGGTCAGTTTTATTGAAAGTTCATTTGAAAGCTGAAAAGAATCCAGAGTTTTCTAAGAACATATTTAATAATGACAGGAACTTTGCTTTATGTTTTGTGCTGAATAATTCAGTATGGCTATACATTTACTTAAATGCATTAGTGTAACCTACCCAGATACAATTTTGAAAAATCAATCCATGTCTTCTTTAATATCCTTATCTAGCAAAAATTAAATCCATACCCCCCACCACAAGATATTTGATAGATATTTCCATCTAATTGAACCCAAATGTGTCTGCAATTACAAAAACAATGTCAAGTGGCTTCCATTTGACAAAGTAAATTTGAAAATTTAATGAGATTTAAAACTCATAACAGGTTTATTTAAGTTAAGTATGAATTAAGTATGAATGTTTTTTCTAGCATAGGGATTTAAAAGAATTAAAAAGTTGATATCTGCACGTAATGTCATATTGTGCTCAAGTAATCTTCCTCCGATATTCAACGTTGGAAATTCAATTCTAGGCATCAAAGTTGAAATCAGTGCCTCTACAAAAAGAACAAACAGAAAATAGACTGCAGATAATATGTCTCTTTGGTTCTTCTATATTCCCAAAGTATTATTCATTCACAATGTGGCCTTAAGTTTTCTGCAAAAAGCTTAAAAAAAACCTCAGTATATGGCAATTAAACTTTTAATACAAAATAAATAATCAATCCTATTCTTTATTCTCAAATGCATTCTCAGAGTCTAATATGGGAGAATAGAGCTGGATAAATAGTTTAAATGATCTGTGATTGTTATACTCAAAGTACTATATGGGATCTTTTCAGGGGGATTAAGGCAAAACGCCACATTTATTAGTAATACAGGTATTAATTAATACTCTATCATATGCATATGATACATTACAGTCATGCATTCACACACACACACACACACAGACACAAACACACTCCGTCTTGCTGTTGTTACCAACTAGTTGCTCCCCTTAACTGCACTGGCCAGGTGAGTTAGGTGGGGGAGGGGTGGAGCCGGGCTTCTGCCGATCCGGATCGATGCTCCGATGGTGACAAGACGAGACCCGGGGTCCTTCTGCAAGACACCTCGTATTTATAGCAGCTTCCCTCTTATGCAAATCCAGACCAGATTCAAAATCTGGGTCTGTGTCCGTTGGTCTGTGTCCGTTGGTCTTTGTGCTGCTTTTTTTCTGGGTGTTGTCCCAATGCTGCTCAAAGAGGGCGTTTTCTAAAGAAGGTGCTTGCTTCTAATCCCTGAGGTCGTCAATATGTCTGCTCTTCTTTATTGGGCCCACTTGACAAGTTGTATTGTCTTTTGCTCTGGCTCCCATTCCCTCTTTAACTGTTGTAGCTGTCTGGAGGTGGGTGTCTTCCAAGCCTCACTCATTCACACCTCATTCAGTCAATGGGGCAATTGATTACAGAGTGGGGGGGGGAGGTCTTATTTTACTTCTAGCAAAAAGGCACATGTTTCTTTCACTTTAACTATACTATTCTTAGGGGCTAGAACATTTGATACAAAGTTTTCTACCAATTTTCTAATACAAAGTTGTATGAGAGAGGCACAATGCCAAGTCATATGAAATACAAGATCAAACAGTGAACAGAAGTTACAATGCAGGCAAGTGTAGTGAATGGTGAACAGAAGTTACATTAATAAAGTGCACAATTAAAAACAATTTCATTTATCAGTTCTACATGATTGTTTTTGAATAAAAGTACTGAGTTCAGTTTACTCTAGTTCGTAGTGTCATATTTGTTAGTCTTGTATATTTGAATAAACACAAGCATTTGACAAAATATTTGCTGGTCCCACAAGGTTCACTAATTTTATCACAAATAATTATCTAAATATTTTAACCAAACTACAATTTTTGTTATCTGCTATTTTATATTCTGTCAAAGTAATCCAAACATGGAGCAAACCCACAGAGTACAAAACCTGATTTAGGAATGCATCTTTATAGCACTTCAAGTTAATAGTTAATAGAGTATAGATGGATTTAAGTACTTGTTTCAATTCTTACTGAATTGGGGGCCAAAGTGAATGGTTAAAGTAAATATGAGAAAATTATTCAACATTGTGAAGTATTGCTTAATAGCAAGAGTGCTCCATAGATACTCTATGAAAAGAATTATCATTCTTACCAAGAGTCAGTAACAGAATGATTGATCTTGATGGAGTTAGTCTGCATTTATTTACTCAGGTGTAGCTGAAATCAGAATCTATTATATCAGATATAAAACTTTGAAATAGACACTAACCAGCAAGAAAATTGTTTATTTCAAATGTTTTATGAAGCTTCACAATCCAGCCCATGGGACTTTTTACTTGGATAACCTGTAACAGCATTATGGATTTCTGCTCCAGAAATTGGGCTTTCCAAAAGCATTATCAAAGGAGTTTGCTATTGATGTTACTAACTGCATTCTTCACCTAAGCCTGCTATAGGCCCCTAGCTGGTTAGCTCTCAGATGTGTGAGTTGCATAGCGTATCTTCTTATGTCTCTTAAATTCTTCAGTTCTAATAAATGGTTTGTGTTTTTTATTCTTAATGGACCTAGTTACTTAATGGTTTTGATTGTCCTTTTATCTAAACTGAAAGAATTTTGTCCAACTTTTTTCTCATGTTTGCTTATTTAGCCTGAGGAAAAAAATTGTTTGTTTAATCAACAGAACATTAAAGTTTGCCCCTGGCATTTCTCTGTTCTCTCAAGTTACTTGCACTTACTTGTTTATTTCTTTAATTTATCTATTTATGCTTGCCTTCCAGGATCTTAATTACCTCTACTAATTCAAGATATTTTTCTGCACACCCACACACACCCTTTTTAAATCCCTTATTGTTATTGGTTGGCCTGAGTCATTATTCCAGACCATATCAGCTTGCTTCCTCAGATTCTAATGCAATACAGTACACTTTAATTTCTCTCCTTTATGTTACCTTTCATTAAACTTCCCAGATAAAAAAACTTATGTTAAATTAGAATTAAAACTGAGAGTGCATATCAATAATTTAGGTAAAATATGTTACAGGACATTGTAATTAACCCCAAATCAAACATTATAGGCCGAGGAAGTTCATACTTAAGGTTAACCATAAAAAAAATCATGACATGCCAAGATAAAATATACAGTTAATATACCCAAACAACCTTAACTCTTAACCTGTTAGTGACACTATAGAAAAAAGAAAATCTAATGTGTCTTTCAAAATCAATGTAATCTATATTAGGACAAGAGACACTATTATACATAAAGCCAGACATAGACTATACCAGTGCATGAGATATGTTCTACTGGTGCCTCTTTTTCCAGAATCTAATCTTTCATGTAAAAAAACCAAAACAAAAACCAACCAACCAAAACAAAACAAAAAATACAAACTTACTTTGGTATAACTACATGACTCAGGGATGTGCAACTTAGTTAACTGACCTTACCACCCCCACCATATAGACAGTGCTATTTTGGCAGGAGAGCTTCTCCTGGCAAATTAACTACCACCCTCACAAAGGTGGAGTTATTAAGCTGAGAGAGCTCTCTCACGTTAGCTTAGAGTGTCTTCATCAGTAGTGCTACAGTGGCACAGCTGCATTGGTTCTGCTGCTCCAATGCAAAGTTGTAGTATTGACCTCTCCTCTATCTCTTATAGTCACAGAGACAATCTCAAAACTGCGAGCCAAGCAGAACTGATTCAGCAACATTTGATTGTGTTTGCAGAACTTACAAAAATGATTTTGAGAGCTGTGACCCACCCCATTCATCTCAGTGGGGGCTAACTCAGAGGCCTAATGCCAATAATTTAAATGTAAACATTGGTAACTTTTTCACAGCTCATCATAGCATGTAAGGGAGAAGAGGCAGGATCATCCTAAGAAGATCTAAACAGTCTTCTACTGGTGACAGCTCATTATGGAGAGCTCTCCCAATCAAGAAGGGAAGCCAGCAGAGCCCACGGGCACATCTGAGCCCTTGCAAGGGGGACTGAAGCTCAGGAAGCCCAGTTCACGAGGGGAACATAGAAGAGACCCCAGGTGTACTTAGACACTAATGAGTGGGACCGGATTCAAGCCCAAAGAGCCCAGAGAACATGCATGATCATATTTTGAACTTCTCCATTGTGAAAGATGCCCTGGGAGTGAGGGTGGGGTGGAGGGCAGTGCTTATTTTGTATTTAGAAGTTGGAAGAATACAACCATCTTTTTTCAGTTCCCCAGTTTGACCATGGCACTAACCATAATTGTATGTTTATTTCATGGGTCAATACAGGGAAGGGTTAAGGCTATTTGAGAGAAAAAATTAACCATAAAAATGAAACAAGTTAAAGTTCATGCACAATTAATGCACACTTACTGCACCTGATCTCTTGGACATATGCTGTTTGTTTGGGGGTTAATTACAACAACCCTGTAATGCAGCGGTTCTCAAACTTCATTGCACCATGACACCCTTCTGACAACAAAAATTATCACACGACCCCAGGAGGGGGAAAAAGAAGACTGAGCCTACCTGAGCCCAGCTGCCTCAGGAGAGGGGAAGACAAAGCCTAAGGATTTCAGCCCCAGACGGTGGGCCTGTAACCTGAGCTCTGCTTCCCAGGACTGAAACCAAAGCCAGAGCCCTGCCGCCCCAGGCAGTGGGGCTCGGGCTTTGGCTTTGGCCAGGGGACCCAGCAAGTCTAACGCCAGCATTGTCAACTCCATTAAAATAGGGTCAGAACCTACTTCTGACCCACAGTTTGAGAACGGCTGCTGTAATGTGTTTGATCCTAAATTGCTAATATGTACTTTTAACTTTAACTTAATGTAGTTTTTATCTGGGATAATTAATTATAGGTTATCATTTTTAAGTCTAGTGGCATATGTCAGCAGTATTAGTCAGCTGAAGAGGTTTATGAATCCACTATTGCCATCAAGCTAGTGGAGCTGGACTTTCAGCTCAAGTTATAGAAGCTCAGGATTACAAGTCCCAGGTTCAATCTCTACAAATGACTTAACGGGGGAAATGGTAATTATATATGGTCTGCTACTCTCAATGAAAAAGAAATGATAGCTGTATGGCTCTTACAATATGAGAAAGGTATTGGTACCATGATGTATGATTATTTATATAGACTCAGTAGTGTGCTTGGCACTTTATGAATGAGTATGATCAGAAGGTCTCTGACTATTGGAGTTTATAATCTACTTATTACTACTAATATTATTAGTTATTAAAGCAGTAACTATGGAATTTAGTGTAAGCACTTTAGAGTGGGCATTTCTGATTTTGGGTAGTGTATGCTACAGCCCTAAATTACGTCTTTCAGTGGCAATTGTTTCTGTAGCCTGGTCTACACTACGAGTTTAGGTTGAATTTAGCAGCACTAAATTGAATTAACCCTGCACCCGTCCACACAAAGAAGCCATTTACTTTGACATAAAGGGCTCTTAAAATCAATTTCTGTACTGCTCCTCGACAAGGGGAGTAGTGCTGAAATCGACATTGACGGTTTGAATTAGAGTTAGTGTGGATGAAATTCAACGGTATTGGTCTCCGGGAGCTATCCCAGCATGCACCATTGTGACCTCACTGGACAGCAATCTGAACTCGGATGCACTGGCCAGGTAGACAGGAAAAGTCCCGGGAACTTTTGAATTTTTTCCTGTTTGTCCAGCATAGTGAGTTGATCAGCACAGGTGACCATGCAGAGATCATCAGCACAGATGACCATGCAGTCCAAGAATCGGAAAAGAGCTCCAGCATGGACTGTATGGGAGATACTTGATCTGATCACTTTATGGGGAGAGGATTCCATGCTAGCAGAACTACATTCCAAAAAATGGAGTGCCAAAACATTTCAAAAAGTCTCCAAGGGCATGATGGAGAGAGGACACAATAAAGACTCAACACATTGCCACATGAAAGTAGTTAAGGAGCTCAGGCAAGCATACCAGAAAAGCAAAGAAGCAAACGGATGCTCTGGTGCAGAGCCGCAGACATTCTGCTTCTATGAAGAGCTACATGCAATTCTAGGGGGGGACGCCACCACTACACCACCCCTGTCCGTGGATTCCCAGGAGGGGGTACTCTCAGCCAAGCCTGAGGATTTTGCAGATGGGGAAGATGATGAGGAGGAGAGGGACGGGCTTGCAGAGAGCACACAGCACACTGTTCTCTCCCAACAGCCAGGATTTTTTTTCTCAGCCTGACTGAAGTACCCTCCCAGCCCTCCAAAGGCGGTATCCCGGACCATGAAGCCATAGACGGCACATCTGGTGAGTGTACCATTGTAAATATTACACATGGTTTAAAAGCAAATGTTTTTTAATGATTAATTTGCCCTGAGGACTTGGGATGCATTAGCGGCCAGTACAGCTATTGGAAAAGTCTGTTAACGTGTCCGGGGATGGAACGGAAATCCTCCAGGGATATCTCCATGAAGCTCTCCTGGAGGTACTCCAAAAGCCTTTGCAGAAGGTTTCTGGGCAGGGCAACCTTATTCTGTCCTCCATGGTAGGACACTTTACCATGCCATGCTAGTAGCAAGTAATCTGGTATTATTGTATGACAAAGCATAGCAGCGTATGGTCCTGGTGTTTGCTGGCATTCAAGCAACGTCCATTCTTTATCTAACTGTGTTATCCTCAGGAGAATGATATCGTTTATGGTAACCTGGTTGAAATATGGGAATTTTAATTAAGGGGACAGTGGTGGCCGTTCCTATGCGGCTGTTTGCCATATCTGAGAAGAAATCCTTCCCTACAGTTAGCCAAGCGTGGGTGGGGAGGAGGGTAAAGTGATCATCCCAGAAGATTGGATGGGGGGGGTTAGTTTGGTTTCTGCTGCTGCATGTCAGCATGAAAACCACAGCACTCAACGGGCTTTGCTTTGTAGAGGAAGGGAGGACGCTGCTTTTATGAAGGTTGCAGAAGCCGAAAGACAATGGCTTATTGGCTGCATGCAGAGCTGGTGCAACCATTTAGGCGACGTAGGCAGTTGCCTAGGGCACTAGGATTTGGGGGGTGCCATTTTCTTTGGCAGTGACCACGGCGGCTGGATCTTCAGCCGCCCCCGTCGTCACTGGCATTTAGGTGGAGGGAGTTGGGACAGAGGAGCGTGGGGAGGGCAGCCTGCAGCAGGTAAAGGGGGGGCAGCATGCAGAGGAACTCCCCGCCCCAGCTCACCCCTGCCCCATCTCCTCCATGAGCACGCCATGGCCTTTTCAGTTCTCCCATCCCCCAGGCTTGCGGCGCCTAAGGGGGGTGCCTCAGGGTGGAAGGGGGGAGCTGCCACGGTCGGGGTGCGTCGGGGCGAGGGAGTGCCTCAGGGCAGGGGCACAGTGGGGTAGTGCAAGGTGGAAGGTTTGCCTAGAGCGCGAAACATCCTTGCACTGGCCCTGGCTACATACAAGCTGAATTCTGTTGCCCGGCCCTGCTTCTGTGATCTCTAACAACAAAACTACAGGCACTCAATATTAAGATGCAAAATGCGACCTTGTACCGAAATCACATGTGCTATGTAATGTGAATAGTGTTATTCACCATGAAAGAGTACACCCATTGTTCTGTAAAATGTATCTTTCTAAATACTTCTCTCCCTTTTTTCTCTCCCACAGCTGCACATTTTTCAAGCCTCCCTCCTTCATCCAGAAGGCTATCTCAGATAAGGTGGCAAAAAGAACGCACACAACATGAAATGTTCTCTGAAATCATGCAATCAACCCACAATGAAAGAGCTCATTTGAATGAGCGGAAGGACACAGTATAGGAAAGCTGCCAATGAACAAAAGGACAGGAGGGATTAATGTTGAGGACAAGAGGGGCAAACGTAAGGACAGGAGGGATGCTCGATATAAGACGTGGCGGCAGGAAGATCAGAGGAGGCAGGATGCATCACTGCAGCTACTGCAGGATCAAACGAACATGCTCCGGCGTCTGGTGGTGCTTCAGGAATGGTATCAGGATCACAGAGTGCTGCTGCAGCCCCTGTATAACCGCCCTCCCCATGTTCCATAGCCTCCTCACCCAGACGCCCAAGAACACATGTAGGGTGGCTCTGTGCACCCTGCCACTCCACCCCAGTGGACAGCCTAAGCAAAAGGCTGTCATTCAACAAGTTTTGAAGTGGCCTCTTCTTTCCCTCCTCCCCTCCTTCCACACCCCACCTGGGCTACCTTGTCAGTTCTGTCCCTATTTTTTATAATCAATTACTAAAGAATACATGGATTTTAAATGATAGTGACTTTATTTCCTTTGAAAGCAAGCTGTGATCAAAGCGGGAAGGGTGAGTGGCTTACAGGGAATGAGTCAATCAAGAGGGCAGGTTTTCATCAAGGAGAAACAAACAGCACTCTCATACGGTAGCCTGGCCAGTCATGAAACTGGTTTTCAAAGCTTCTCTGATGTGCAGCGCTTCCTGGTGTGCTCTTCTAACTGTCCTGGTGTCTGGCTGCGCGTAATCAGCGGCCAGGTGATTTGTCTCAACCTCCCACCCCACCATAAATGTCACCCCCTTACTCTCACAGAGACTGTGGAACACACAGCAAGCAGCAATAACAATGAGAATATTGGTTTGGTTGAGGTCTGAGTGAGTCAGTAAAGTGTGCCAGCAACCCTTTAAACATCCAAATGCACATTCTATCACCATTCTGCACTTGCTCAGCCTATAGTTGAACAGCTCCTGACTACTGTCCAGGCTGCCCGTGTATGGCTTCATGAGCCATGGCATTAACGGGTAGGTTGGGTCCCCAAGGATAACTATAGGCATTTCAGCATCCCCAACAGTTATTTTCTGGTCTGGGAAGTAAATCCCTTGCTACAGCCATTTAAGCAGGTAAGTGTTCCTGAAGACGTGAGCGTCATGAACCCTTCCTGGCCATCCCACATTGATGTTGGTGAAACGTCCCTTGTGATCCATCAGTGCTTGCAGCACCATTGAAAAGTACCCCTTGCGGTTTACGTACTGGGTGCCCTGGTGCTCCGGGGCCAAGATAGGGATATGGGTTCCATCTATCGCCCCACCACAGTTAGGGAACCGTATTGCAACAAAGCCATCCAATATGACCTGCACGTGTCCCAGAGTCACTACCTTTGGTAGCAGCAGCTCAGTGATTGTTTTGGATACCTGCATCACAGCAGCCCCCACAGTAGATTTGCCCACTCCAAATTGATTCCTGACTGCTCAGTAGCTGTCGGGAGTTGCAAGCTTCCACAGGGCTATCGCCACTCGTTCTGTACTGTGAGGGCTGCTCTCATTTTGGTGTCTGCTCTTCAGGGCAGGGGAAAGCAAGTCACAAAGTTCCATGAAAGTGGCCCTATGCATACAAAAGTTTCTCAGCCACTGGGAATCGTCCCATACTTGCAAAACTATGCGGTCCCACCAGTCTGTGCTTGTTTCCCGACCCCAGAATCGACATTCCATGGCATTAACCTACCCCATTAACATCATGATCTCCAAAGTGCCGGGGCTCACGGTGTGAGAGAATTCTGTGTTCATGTCCTCATCATTCTCATCGCCACGCTGCTGCCTTCTCCTTGCCTGGTGTTGCAGGTTCTGGTTCAGCATAAACTGCACAATCATGCGCGAGGTGTTTACAATGTTCATGGCTGCTGCGTTGAGCTGAGCAGGCTCCATGCTTGCCGTGGTATGGCGTCCGCACAGGTAACCCAGGAAAAAAGGCACAAAACAGTTGTCTACCGTTGCTTTCACAGAGGGAGGGAGGGAGGGGGAGGGGGCCTGATGACATGTACCCAGAACCACCCATGACAATTTTTTTTTCTCCATCAGGCATTGGGATCTCAACCCAGAATTCCAATGGGCAGGAGAGACTGCAGGAACTATAGGATAGCTATGGGATAGCTACTCACAGCGCAACGCTCCGGAAGTTGACACTAGCCTCGGTACTGTGGATGTACACCACCGAATTAATGTGCTTAGTGTGGCCGCATGCACTCAACTTTATGCAATCTGTTTCCAAAAATTGATTTCTGTAAAATCGGAGTAATCTCATAGTGTAGACATACCCTGTATCGTCGAATTTATACCAGATTTAATATAATTCACAATTAGAGCCTCTAATTAAGAGAACACCCTTCCCAAAGTTTTCTGGAACTTCTGTTTAGCCACCATAGCATGGCAAACACCTCACCTGTGATTTTTGTAAGACCCTGCAGAGGTGGTGTGGTCCATTGTGACCACAATTTATCACACTACTTGTCACCTCATATTTACCTTGTGCTCCCACTGTCTTTGTCCTAGTAACCTGTTGCCTCATTTTAAAGTTATATTGTAAGTTTTTTTTTTGTTCTACCTGACCTTTAAGATTTGCCACAATACAAATAGATACATAATACTTACATAGTTGTGCTGGCATAATTCAACTAGTATATCTGAAGCCTACTATATATAGTGTGCATTCATGTATGTCTGATGAATGAGAGGGGAATAAGCTTTTTTGTGTGAAGAATATATGCTATGCCCAACACCACTTTTGCAATTCAAGAAACCTCACACACACACAATGAGAATGGAAGGGGCTAATATGGGTGGTACAGGTAACTTTTCAAAAGGTTAAACTTTGAGCATATAGTGATATTACTTGATCACAACATAAGAATGGTGTCAGAGTGAGTCACAGTTGTTGGGAACAAACACAAATTTGATGAAATATGTAAGTATCAATAAAGTTAAGTAAAAGAACACATTCTTCCTTTGTTTAGCTTTCAATCCCAGGCACATAAGCACACATTAAAAATGTCCTCTATTTTCCACCAAGTGCAGTTGTGTTTCAAGATGACAGATTTGTAACTTCCTTTTTGTTGGCTGACTTCCCTATCACTGAATTTTCTTTTGTGTCAGCCTCATTGCTAAAACACAAACTGGATCTTTCTCCTTTTGCCTTTTTGTACTTCATTAATTGCTTTGTTCTAAAGTCTCACCCTCAATACATCAAAGGTCCACTTTTGTCATAGTTAAAAATATGGCACATTCCAGATAACGGTAAATAACACACTCTGAAATATCACTGACTCTTACAACACTATGGACACCAAATATTCCAAATTAATTAAACTAATATTGTTGATTTTGTTTACAAATATTATGCATTAGGCTGGCAAAAGGCAGTGTTTCACCTGAACTACTTAATTAAGGTGATAAGATGCACAGCAGAAATGCAAAAATAATGGCATTGGAAATATGAAGCAACTCAGCTGAAATGAAAATCTGGTGGTAGAAATAAGATGGAGAAGAAGGGAAGCCTAATGGCAGAGACAAATGGAGGTTGTTTAGCACAGAGAAAGAAGGAATGTGGTGGATGAGTGAAGAAGAAGCTTAGCAGAGATGGGAGCCTCTGCTGCAGAGGTTATTTTGAAAAACATCAGACTTAACATAGGTGAGTTTCTGCAAGGCTGTATAAATTCAAATGATAATCTAATACCTTGAACCTAGTGTAATTGTTTACATCTGTGAAAAAGGGTGTGTAATATATCATTCTCATCTAGAAGTGTTTTGCATCTATATCACATATGTATACATGCAAATGATTAGACAAAGTGCAAAACTGTAGGAAATCTGGGTCAGAGGTTTAATTATAATATCAGGTTTATCTATCTATTTTTTTATATGCTTACTCTGTTCTGCACAAGAGAAAGCTTGAATGTGCAAAGAATACAATCTTCCTCTACATGCTACATATTTTAAAACAGAAGTGAAAAAAGAAGTATTTTAAAAGGTTTAAATTTAAAGTGATCATTATTCTTTTTATCTTATCCACAGCACTGAAGAGATGAATTTCCTTGTGCTACAGTTTGGAGTCAATAGAACTGCTCTGGATTTATACCAGTATAATATAACTGAGATCAAAATATGACCCCTGATTTATCATGTCCATTTTCAAATTCTTTCAATACTTAATTAGTTCCTATGGTCCAAGAATCTACACCAATTAGAATAAGAAAAATAATGTCACCTGTAGCCTCAGAGTATTTGATATTTTCCTGTTCCAGGATGAAAACTACTATGTAGACATCAACACAATCAAGACCAGTACAGGTTTTTGTCATCATGTAACCCAAAGTACCTCAAAATGCTCGGCTGCTGTCATTCTCTTGCCTGGATGCTTCCAGCCATCATATAAGCATGCACTTAATGTCTATGTGTTATGCCTCGGTTCAGCACTGTGACCCCAACATCCTGACTACAACACAATAGCCCTACTGAAAGTCATTTTTCCAAGTGTAACCAAACACTTATCAATCCCAGATTTTCCCAAAACTGTGTGCTCTGTTCCCTTATGTCTGTCTAGTGATGGATTCCAAGACGACTTCCCCTCTCTCCTTATATCTCCCCACATTTACTGTTTGTCCCCAGACTCCGGACCACCTCATGATGCTTATCATTTCCTGTGGACTTCCCATCCCTCTGCTGACACTAGATGGGGAGGGCTCTGAGTTACTACAGAGAATTTTCTCTTGGGTATCTTCCTGGTGGTATTTTCCACATACTCTGGGTCTCACTAATCACCATATTTGGGATGGGGTAGAGAAGGAATTTTGGGTCAGATTGGCAGAGACCCTGGGTCAGATTGGCAGAGACCCTGCAACATGGGGCATTGGTCACTTGCAACTTTAAACCGTAATTTGAAGACTTCAGAAACTCAGCCAGAGGTTAGAGACCTATTACAGGAGTGGTGGATGAGGTCCTGTGGCCTGCAATGTACACAATAAGTTGATTTTGGGTTTCAGATCCCCTTTCTTTATAGCCTAGATAATGTTTCTCTCTCCTGTCGTCTCCTTTGCTTGATGTACCTTATATGTAAATGGATTTTCCTTGTCTCTGCCTGACAACCAGATTGAACAAACAAATACACCAGGGGTTGGCAACCTCTGGCACACGGCTAGCCAGGGTAAGCATCCTGGAGGGCCAGGCCAATTTGTTTACCTGCCGCGTTGGCAGATTCGGCAGACTTCAGCTCCCACTGGCTGAAGTTTGCCATCCCAGGACAATGCAGGAGGCAGAAAGCCACGGCTAGCACATTCCTTGGCCCATGGCACTCCCTGCCGCCCCCTTTAGCTTGGGACAGCGAACCGCGGCCAGTGAGAGCTGCAGTCCGCCGAACCTGCCAATACGGCAGGTAAACAAACTGGCCCAGCCCTCCAGGGTGCTTACCCTGTCTAGCCATGTGCCAGAGGTTGCCGACCGCTGAAATACACTTTCCTTTGTCAAGGGCAGACTGTGCTTATGGATTGCTTTTCAAACACATTTTAAGAATCTTATTCTGGCATATATTAATAATTCTTTGTACACACCCAGTGCACACATAATGCAAGATTATTAATGATCAGTGAATTATATGTTTTTCAATGATATCTTGCATGTCACCTTTTAGATACAGATTATGACAACCCTGTGTTAGGTATAGCTAGTACGTCAGGCCTGGCAAGAATTGCTGATACAGATTAGTGAACCACATATGGTCCTCTGTGCCACACATTATAATTAAAAGCTTCATTTTCAAATGTGTTGAGCACATGATGCTGTCATTACCTTCAATAAGAGCTAATACATGCATCATGATTTGAAAAACATGCTCCCTGCTGAAGTGTAGACATACCTGTAGTCATTATCTATAATAAACAAAGTAGTTGAGCCACATTCAGTTCCTGACTATGACTTTACCTACATAACATCTCAGCAATGTGAAATAACTAGGTAATATTTCTGTCTAAGCCATTGTATACTATGCAAATATTTTCTCTTTTAGAGCAGTGGTTCAATGACATGCTTATATTTACTCCATATTGATAAATGTGTGTATGTATGTTTCCTATACTATGCTGTCCATACCTGAAAATTAACTTTGTCCATAATTGAAGAAGGTACCTATCATAAACAGATAGCTAAGGGTTAATGTTTCTTTTACCTGTAAAGGGTTAACAAAGGGAACCAAACACCTGACCAGAGGACCAATCAGGAAACCGGATTTTTCAAAGCTCAGGGAGGGAGCTTTTGGGTGTGTGTCTTTTGTCTGTGGCTCTGTGCTCTCTCGGCTCTGAGAGAGAATCTCTCTACCTTCAGGCTTTCTAATCTTCTGTTTCCCAGTTGTAAGTACAGGTATAAGACTATATAGGTTTTTATATTGTTTTTAGTATTTAATGTGTTGTAGTTGCTGGAAAGTTTTAAATTGTATTCTTTTTGGATAAGGCTGTTTATTCATTTTTTCTTTTAACAATTGACCCTGTATATTGCCATCTGATACAGGACCATTTTTATGTCTTTTCTTCTTCTTTTTATTAAAGCTTTCTTTTAAGACCTGTTGATTTTTCCATTGGGCGGGCTCAGGGGATTGAGCCTGCGTCACGGGATTGGCTGGAGGGAAAAGAAGGAGGGGGGAAGGTGAATTGCCCTCTCTGTTTTGTAATTCAAGGAGTTTAAGTACAGTAATCTTCCAGGGTAACCCGGGGAGGGGAAGCCTGGGAGGAGGTAAAGAGGGAGAAGGGAAGTGGGTTATTTCCCGTTGCTGTGAGACTCAGGGCATCTGAGTCTTGGGGTCCCCTAGGGAAGGTTTTGGGGAGACCAGAGTGAGGCAGGCACTGAAATTCCTGTCTCGTGGCAGCGCTATAAGATCCAAGCTGGTAATTAAGCTTGGAGGTTTCATGCTAGGAACTTATTTTCTGAACTCTAAGGTTCAGATCTGAGTAGGAAAGCTATGACAGTACCTAAGTTTGAATGTAACTTTAAATTGAAGTCAATGGGCTATTTCCATGCTTAAAGTTAGGCTCATGCATAAGTACCTCTGTGAATACTGGGGCTCAGAACATATTACATAAAATATTCCATTTTTAAAAAGAGTTTCCAAGTCCAAACTATCTTGGTAATTTGTACCTGGCTCATCATTTTTAAGGCTGGCTTTGAACAGAATGCCACTGCATGACAAACTGAACCTCCTCAGACAATGTTATTTCTAAACTTTGCAGATACATAATACTATAATTTATATTGCAAAAACTATGAACTGGTATTAAAATGATATATAAAATCATCTCTGTGTTATTAGAAACACTACCCTGAAGCAAGTAGATAGGTCTAAAGTGCTAATGCAGAAAGGGAACTTGGCAGTTTTACTTAAAACTCTAGCAAGTGTCAGTCTAATAAAATAGTACTTTTTATTTCTGGTGGTAATGTTCAATTTCCAGTAACCACCAAACCACTAAATACATCATGCACTTTGAGCTGTAATGCCTTTGGTGATGTCCATTAAAAATTGGGACAGATTCTTTCTTTTACTTAAGCCTGTAAAGTACATAGTTCATCCTTTTAACTTTGATTCTGGCAGATGAAATAGAGTTTTGCACAATACAGCTAATACTACCTCCGTCTGTCAATGTGACATTTATCTATTAAAGTTATTCATTATTGCATGTTCAAGACACCACCACTATATTGAGGATTGATGTACGAGCTTTAAAAACAAACAAACAAACCTGCACCATCTGATTTTCTGAGTTTAATAAACATTACTGATAATTTCTTATTGGATATGGAAGTTGCCAATCCACATATACTTTCATGCACAGAACTGTGAGTGGAACTAGACTGTCGGTACTGTCATTAATTAAGGTTCCTATTTGTCTCAAAATTATATAATTCCAGATATCCTAGACAAAATGTAGGAACTTTGCTCTCAAATTTAAGTATGTGTTTATGAAGTGCTCTGTACAGCAATGCTTAAGAGAAGCAGTAAGGGTTTGCTAGATGAATGCAGCAATACTCTGACAGAGGTGACAGACCACGCTGCTATCAGTAGGGGTGAGAAATTAACAGGGTGAAATACTGGCCCTACTGAATTCAATAGAACTATTGCCACTGTCATTAGTTAAGCCAAGTTTCATCTAAAGTGTATAGTACAGTACAGGCCCTAGCTTAGGAAAGAATTCCTATTTGGGAAGGGCAGTTAAGCATGCATTTTAGTGCTTTCCTGAATCTGGGCCATAGCAAACACACCAAACTGCTATCTCCATGTGTATTAACTTGGGAAATACAGACACCTATCAGGATGCAGGGGGTGAGAGGGAGTGAGAGTTAGGCTGGGTCCCAAAAAGGACGAAGACCAAGAGGCAATGACCATATATTTTAATCAACTTGAGAGATATTAGGCAATGTCTCCAATGTCATGGAATTTCTTGCAGAAATCTGGATCATATCTCTATTATCTCGCCTGCTTTGCTCAATACTCAGGTAGAACATATGCACAATATTTTCTGCCCACATCATTTTTGTACACTACTAGGTAGAGTCTACTTGCAACCTCTCACTTACTCTAGGGAAGGAAGAAACAAGCTCCTCTCATAGAAGCCTCATTCTGAGCAATACTCAACAGAAGAAACAGGATACCCAATGCCAGATCCCCTTCTACTAGACCTTTAAGCCCTAAACTAAATTCCTCCTCCATCTCTGGGGTGAACTGGAGCCGTCTTTCCATCTTGTTAATCCTGTCATAAAAAATGTAAACTGTTCTTTTTCCTGTGTACTGCAAAAACTAGGCAAGATAGATTCATCACAAGCTCCTACCTTAGATAGCTCCCCATCCAATAAGTGAACCCAGTCATGTGTCTTTATCTTGTGAGATACAGTGGACTTTCAGTATAAGACTATAAAAATAAGTATGACCTCCTCTGACTGACTATAGACTTAGTAAAGTACCATATCTAGGACAGTGAGACAGACTGACTCATGGCTTCTTCAATTCCCTCCTATCCTGACATTGATAGCTTTCTTATCTTTTGTGCCTAAGGTATGAAAATAGTACCTTTTACTCACAGTGACTTTGCCATTCTGCAGCTTCTTGGGTATTCCCTGTGCTTACCCAAATTGTAACTGTGATTCCTATTATCAATAGTAGAATATTAGCACCTAGGAATTCTCATGAAGGTCAGAGCCCCATTGTGCTAGGCATTGTACAGGCAAGTATAAATAGACAGTTCTTACCCAAAGGGGTTAATTTAGCTGTTAGATAGGCTTCAGCAGCCAAATTGGGTGGGGATAGTGGAATACATGCTTAAATGATAAGAGTTTTGTAAAAAAAACAGCTAGTCTTGGCTCAGCCCTTACCCAACCAGTACCAAACAGTAGTGGTTTGTAGGCAGCAGAGAAGCCATAGGTATGAAAGAGGAATTTAAATGACAGTAAGGCAGGACATTTATGAATTTTTGATGGGGTGTTTTTCTCTCAAATAGGATCATAATGAGATAAAGTACAGAAGTTATTGAGATAAAGTAGATAAGACCTAGCCTCATTTTGGGATGAACTTCACTGCTTCCATGTTCAACAATTGACGCAGCAGTTCTCAAACTTTGGGTCAGAACTTCAAAGTGGGTTGCAACACTGTTTTAATGGGGTTGCCAGGGCTGGCTTACACTAGTTGAGGCCCGGTGCCAAAGCCAAAGCTCAAGCCCGAGGGCTTTGGCCCTGGGCTACGGGACTTAGATTACAGGCCCCATGCCTATGTGTGAAGCCCATGGTCTTTGGCTTTGGCCCCTGGCCTGGAGAGGTGGGACTCTAGCTCCTCTTCCTGGTGTAGCAGGGCTTGGGCAGGCTCAAGCTTTGATCCCCCCTCCTGGGGTCCTTTAGTAATTTTTGTTGTCAGATGGGGGTTGAGGAGCAATGAAGTTTGAGAACCCTGGTCTCACTGATGACTTCTTTCTTCTTTTCACTCTGAGCTAAAACATTGACTGTATACAAATACATTGTCAAAAGCAACTAATAACTTTGTTTAGTGTTTCTTCCTCTCTTTTCTATTCTACTGTGTTTCCTGACTAAATTACTATTTACCATCGTTTTTTTAGACACCCAAGTTCACTATTATTTCTACAATTAATATAATGTGATTAAAGATTATCTCATCATAATACTATACCAGAAGCAGAAATCCCTAATTTTGGAGGAGAGATTTACCCTCTGGTCCACACCCACTACACAGACTGAAAAGACCACCATGATTACCTTATTCAGCTTCCCTACAGATGTCCAAAATCCCATTACCAAAGTGCAGTTAGGATAAGCACTTTGACCACATCTAATCTGTATACCCTCTCCGAAGACCACAGACTATTTAATTCTCCACAACCTTACCTACTTCCCATCCTCCAGATCTTCGAAAGGAGTTGACATTTGCTTACAATACATTTGTTTGACATTTCATCTTTCAGTTTTTTTGAAATTATTAATATTTACAGATATTTATATTAAGAGGATATTTCTGGTGTTGTTGTACATAAGGCAGAGATAAAGCTATTTGTAGAATCTTATCTTTGAGCATTTAAGGAGGACAACCAGCATAAAGTGACCAGCCATCTCTCCTTGGGCCACGATAAAGTGTACTGTGGACTCCAGTTAAAGACCTGAGCCTTTTGTTATAATGTATAAATTACATTATAAACTCTTCAGGGCAAGGTCTATGATTTCTTATTTATTTGCACTACCTATTGTACCATATAAAAACAAATATGTCAGGGTCATACAGTGTCCTGAAATAATATTATGACATGGCCATCCTTCAGAGGTTTGAGTCTATCTATATGTCTATCTCAGTCATATCAGAACGATATGACAACACAACTGATTCCTTAAATATTCAGGCAAAATAAAATATCAAGTATAACACTACTACTGAGGGAGCAAACATTTAGTGTCATATCATGAGTAATTATCAGATAAACTTATTAGTTAAGATTTAGTGTTTTTATGTTTGTTTGTTTTTAAAGCAGAATAATATAAGGTCATCACTTTTCTGGTATGTAGAAGTGTTTATCATGTGAAAACTTTCTGATGGTAAAGTTTTAAAATTTTCTAGCATTTTGCAAAGTTAAATTACAAGATAACCAGGATATTTTCTCTCTTTCTAAAGTCTGTAAGTGTTCCCAGCATATTGTGTTTTGTGTGACACTAGAGTAACATATAGACACTCTTTTGATGAAGTGACAAAGATAGATGATTTTATCACAATAACAATTTAATAATTGATTCAGGAAATTAACTCTTGCTATTGTAAATTAAGCTAATGTTAAGGTTATCAATATTGTTGAGTAAAATATCTAAGGGCATGAAAATCAATCCTTGAACTTTTTCCAGGAGTTAAAATTGTATGGTCGGACATGCTTCAATGCAGGGCAAGTTGTTCTGTGAACGGAGAGGTGGCCAGATTCCTTGGGACCATAGGAGGAGTGGTAACTTTGAATTCTGGGATAGTGTATGGAGCGCCAGAGTTTTTTCAGGAGGATGGAATTCCCTTGTCAGACTTAGGTGCAGGGCCGGCTTTAGGTCTTGTCATAAGTAGATAGGTAAGGTAAGGGTTAAGTTTCTTTTACCTGGAAAGGGTAACCAAACACCTGACCAGAGGACCAATCAGAGAACTGGATTGTTTAAAGTCAGGGGCGGGAATTTGTATACTCGGGGCCTTTTTGTTTTCTCGGCTGTGAGTAACAAGGTTTCTCCTAACTCTTTCTTATTTCAAAAATATTATACAAAGTCTGTGAGTACAAGGAACCCAAAAGCAATTCGGCTATGAGGAGCTTGGTTGTACGAATAGGTGTGGATGGCTGTGTCTTTTGTTTTTTTTTCTCGGCTGTGAGTTAACAAGCTTCCTCCTAACTGCATCTTATCTCCAGTGTCTCCTACACATCTGTGAGTACAAAGGAACCCAAGCAATTCGGCTATTTGAGGAGCTTTGGGTTTGTATTTACATGTCTGTGAATTGGTTGGACTGGTTTAATCGGGCTATCTTTAAATCAGACTGTTTCTTCATATTTTTTTATAAGCAAGAGCCTGTATTGAGTTTCTTAATGCAAAGATTATTGTTTTATATTTTCTTTCTTTTTTATATAAACTTTTCTTTTAAAACGTTGTGGAAGTTTCTTTTTCCTTAGGGAGGCAAAGGGAAAGGGAACAGCCAGGCTGTGGGCTATTTTCCTATTGCTTCTCAGGGAAAGAGCAGGCTACGGGAAAGAGATAAAAAGAATCACCTCTGTATCAGGTACCTGTCTCCCTCACGGGAAGGCAGGCACGGGAAAGGCAAAGCCAAGCTGTTGGCATTTTGCATCTCAATTGTCCTGAGGGTAGAGAACGCTTATCTCTTGGGAAGCAGAGAAACCAAGTTTTCGTGATACTCACAGGCTAGACCAGAGGCAAGCCTGGGAGAGGAGGGAAGGGGTTTTCTCCCCTGCTTTTTAGCATCCAAGCGATTTGGAATCTGGGTGTCCCCCAAGGAGGGTTGGGGCACACCAGAGAGAGGAAAGGGGGGATCAGGCCCCATCAATTCCTGATCTGGTGGCAGCGAGAATATCCAAGCTGGTAGTGAGCTATGGGGGAGTTTCAGGTAAGCCCCCAGATTTTGGACGCTAAAGTCCAGGTTCTGAGACAGGAGGCTATTACCACATGGTGAGGCAGCAGGTGGCGATATAAATAATCCAAAAAATCCAGTAGCTACCTTAGTTTTCTTTTTCCTGCTAGGGATTAGCAGTGAGAAAAGGGGTTGTTTCAAAGTGCTAGAGAGAAATTTTTTTTTTCTGCTTGCTGTAGCAGCTTGCATTTTTTTTCAGTCATTAAGAGACCATTACAGATTTTTGTATAAACAATTGGAAACTTAAGTACCTAGCAGCATCGCACACAGGTGAAATAACAGTTGCTTTTGTTAGGCAATTGACCATCAAACAGAGCTACAGCAAGTCAAAGCAGTTGCTAGGCAAATCTCAGGAGCAGAAAGCTGGCAAATTCAGGCAACCAACCACCAGAGGGGCACTCAACACAAGAAAACAGAACCATGCGTTCAAAGAAGAGCAGAAAAAGGAAAGAGCCCGGCAACAAGCCCTTAGACGAGAAATAAACATTCAGGAGACAGCTGGAACTAATTAAGGCCGATCAAGAAAAGCCAAAAGAGGCATCACAAAAGAAAATCTTCTGGAACTAGAGCTGGCCTACCATAAAAAACAACAAGAAGAAGAGACAGCCTTCCACGACAGCTGCAACTACAGAGAAGAGGCCCACAAGAGGCCTTACAGAGGGAGCTGGCTAGGCAAATGGCTCTAACCACTCCTATAGACCCTCCGTACCAGTTGTGGTTCAACCGCGCACACAAAATTCCCAACTACAAAGCAGGTGAGGACACAGACAACCTGTCTGTGTACCAGACACCAGACTGAGGTAGTGC
This sequence comes from Chelonoidis abingdonii, assembly GCF_003597395.2. Lineage (NCBI taxonomy): Eukaryota > Metazoa > Chordata > Testudines > Testudinidae > Chelonoidis > Chelonoidis abingdonii. The sequence continues at coordinate 282,200,549 of NC_133769.1, read as the reverse complement.
ACCCGATACCATGTCAACGGCTAAACCAGCCACAACACCTCCAGTCCCAGACCCGGGACTGGAACAACAACCAGCACAGCACAAGCAAGTGCAAGCACGCTCTTCAATCCCAACGCTAGAAGGGACAACAAGCCTGAACTGGCAGAAACACCAAACAACCATACCAAAGAGGCTCGGACAGAGCCTGATAATACACCTACAGCGGCACCAGCGGACAGCGGTTTACACCAGCGACAGAAAACAACCCCATTCAGCTACATCACTTCCAGAGGGACCAAGCCCAAGTCCCCAGTCTGAGAAGAACTGGGTGTCCCCAGCTCATCAAGGGAACAGTTTCCAGACTGAGCAGGAAGCAGATGTAACAGCCTTCAGGAAGCTTGGGTGGCGGCACGGAGCAACCACCACCTCTCAGCTTCTCTGACCGATCCCGGTTTGTTATAGACCAAAGGACTTTTATACAAGAAACTCTTTCTGGTGGACGCCAGGAAGAAATGGCAGCCGCGCAAACGGTTGGTGGTTCCAACTAATACAGGGGGAGCTCTTCAGCTTTAGCCCATGATCATCCCAGTGGTTCATGCTGGGGTAAACAGAGCCAAAGACAGGTGTGGTATAATCCTTTTCTACTGGAGGGCATGGGCAAGGAAGTTTGCCCAGTATGTCCAGTCTTGTGAGGTGGCCAAACCGTGGCAAGCTCAAGATCTGGTCCGGGCCCCTCTCCAGCCAATCCCATAATTGAGGTCCCATTTCAGCAAGTAGCTGTGGATATTCTGGTCCTTTTCCGAAAAGGACACCAGGGCAGGAAAGCAGTACGCGTACTGATTTTCGTGGACTTGGCTACCCGCATGGCCAGAAGCAATGCTCTAAGTAACACCACAGCTAAAGCAGTGTGCCAGGCTCCTAACAGACATTTTCGCCAGGGTCGGTGGGACCCTCAGATACTGGTCAGTCAGTGAAAAAAATATGCTATGCATTGTGTACGCCTTGGAAAAGCTACGTCCATATGTTTCTCCAAGGGGACGACGGCTTCCAGGAGCTACAAAACTGACATGCTTGCGCTAAAGTGGCTTTGCCTGAAGATGTGGAAGTCTTGTACTTTGCATGCTTTTATTTCTATGTGCATGTGTTGTATTCCTCTGTTTAGTTTAAGTTCTAGGTAGAAATCACCTCCAGTGAACTTTCTACTGTCAGTGATTTGGGGTGGTGCTGTCATAAGTAGATAGGTAAGGTAAGGTTAAGTTTCTTTACCTGGAAAGGTAACCAAACACCTGACCAGAGACCATCAGAGAACTGGATGTGTTTAAAGTCAGGGCGGGAATTTGTATACTCGGGGTCTTTTTTGTTTTCTCGGCTGTGATGTAAACAAGGTTTCCTCCTAACTCCTTCTTATATTTCAAATATTATACCAAAAGTCTGTGAGTATACAAAGGAACCCCAAAGCAATTCGCTATTGAGGAGCTTTGGGTTGTACGAAATAGATGTGGATGGCTGTGTCTTTTGTTGTTTTCTCGGCTGTGAGTAACAAGCTTCCTCCTAACTGCCATCTTATCTCCAAGTGTCTTCCTACACATTCTGTGAGTACAAGGAACCCCAAGCAATTCGGCTATGAGGAGCTTGGGTTGTATTTTACATGTCTGTGGATTGGTTGGACTGGTTTAATCGGCTATCATTTTAAATCAGACTGTTTTCTTCATATTTTTTTATAAGCAAGAGCCTGTATTGAGTTTCTTAATGTAAGATTATTGTTTTATATTTTTCTTTCTTTTTTTTATAATAAACTTTTCTTTTTAAAACCGTGTGGAAGTTTCTTTTCCTAGGGAGGCAAGGGAAGGGAACAGCCAGGCTGATGGCTATTTTCCTATTGCTTTCAGGGAAAGAGCAGGCTACGGGAAAGATAAAAAAGAATCACTCCGTATCAGGTACCACTGTCTCCTCACGGGAAGGCAGGCACGGGAAAGGCAAAGCCAAGCTGTTGGCATTTTGCATCTCTAATTGTCCTGAAGGGTAGAGAACGCTTATTCTTGGAAAGCAGAGAACCGGTTTCGTGATACTCAACAGCTGAGGCCAAGAGGCAAGCGCTGGAAGGGGGAAGGGTTGTTCTCCCTGCCTTTTAGCATCCAAGGATTGGAATCTGGGTCCCCCAAGGGAGGTTGGGGACACCAGAGAGAGGGAAAGGGGGGATCAGGCCCATCAATTCCTGATCTGGTGCGCAGCGAGAATATCCAAGCTGGTTGAGTGAGCTTGGGGGAGTTTCAGTAAGCCCCCAGATTTTGGACGCTAAATCCAAGTCTGGGGACAGGAGGCTATTACCATCAGCCTATTCCACCAACTCCCCGAATCGGGCCCGCGCCTAAAAGGCCCCGTGCCCAGTGAGAATCCCTTCTACTGGGATAGACGGCACCTTTTACATTTTTACTCACCTGGCGGCGCGCCAGGTCTTCCAGCGCACTCCTAGTCCTCGTACTCCGCTCAGGCGGCGGGTCGGGTCCTTCTCTTTCTCTGGCACCCCTTCGACGCACCTGTGTGGTGTGAGTCCTTCAGTGAGGCTAGAAGAACTGCTGGAGTGAGTGACAGACCTGCCGCCAAAGTGCTGCCAAATACCTTGGAACACCGCCCAGTGAGTAACAAGCCCCACATTGTTTCTTTTTTAGTGGTTTCTTTTTCTTTTAGGGCAGTCCCTGCCTGGGGCCCATCGAAACATGTTTGAATTGGCGCCACGCAACCTCCTAAAGCCGGCCTCCTGCTTAGGTTGATAACATGTTTTTGCGACTGAGAGGCATTGGTGAGATCTCTGGGAACCCACTGGGTTTAGGAAGAAGGGAGCCAAGCTAATGGCTTGGATGCCCTCTTTTATGTGGCAGATGTCAGTGTGGCTACCTCCATGTGGAAGGCTATACAGTCGACTGGAATAAACAGCTTGGGAAAGGACTAACAAGGAGTGTGCTGTTATACGGAACGAATGGGTATGGGGTAAATTCTGTGATTGGCACGGTAGAAGAGCCTATTTCTATAGCTCACCTTAACCCTCAGTACATGAAGGTCTGTGCGTGGATGTGAAGGTCCCAGCAATGGTTTGGCTTGGTTGACCTGGATAACAAGGGGGGCAGAGACCTATGGAAGCACTCTAGGGAAGTTCTAAATGAAGTCTGCACCATAAAACTTTTAATCTGCTAGGTAGTCCCAGAATCTAATAATAAGTTTTGAAGCCTGAATTAAAATCATATGTATATGTCTCCTGTCCTTTCGGCTATAAACCAGACTGTCAAGATGCCTCCCCCACTCTGAACTTTAGGGTACAGATGTGGGACCTGCATAAACAACGTCTAAGCTTAACTACCAGCTTTAGATCTGGGTTCGCTGCCACCATATCAGATTCCTCAGTGTCTGGAACACCTCTTTCCTCCCAAAACCTTCCCCCCCTGGGTAGCCGTTGAGAGGCTTTTTCACCAAGTTCCTGGTGAACACCGATCCAACCCCTTGGATTTTAACAGACAGGAGAATTTAACCATCCCTCCGTCCTTTCCCCACAATTCCTGTGATCCAGATCCAATCCCTTGATCTTAAAACAAGGAAAATCAATCAGGTTCTTAAAAAGAAAGCTTTTTAATTAAAGAAAGAAAAAAGTAAAAATAATCTCTGTAAAATCAGGATGGAAAATACTTTACAGGGTAATCAGATTCATATAGCCCAGAGGAACCCCGTCTAGCCTTAGGTTCAAAGTTACAGCAAACAGAGGTAAAATCCTCTCAGCAAAAAGAAACATTTACAAGTTGAGAAAACAAAAATAAGACTAACACACCTTGCATGGCTGTTACTTACAAGTTTGAAACATGAGAGACTTGCTCAGAAAGATTTAGAGAGCCTGGATTTATGTCTGGTCCCTCTTAGTCCCAAGAGCGAACAACCCGCAAAACAAAGAGCACAAAGAAAAGACTTCCTCCCACCAAGATTTGAAAGTATCTTGTCCCCTTATTGGTCCTTTGGGTCAGGTGTCAGCTAGGTTTCCTGAGCTTCTTAACCCTTAACAGGTAAAAGGATTTTGGTGTCTCTGGCCATGAGGGATTTTATAGTATTGTACACAGGAGGCCTGTTCCCTTCCCTTTATAGTTATAACACAGACAATCTGTACTTACATCAACAAAAGGACAACAACAGATTGATGATATGTTTCATTATATAGAATACAGAAGAGAGCACCTGGCACATAACTCCTAAACTCCCCTACAGCTTCAATATTGAAATGTTCAAGGTCATGCATTTAGGGACTAACAACAATTTTTTTCCCCTATAAGCTGGGGAGTTATCAGTTGAAAGTGACAGAGGAAGCGGAAGACCTTTGTGGATTTGTTGATCACAGTATGAGCCACCATTATGATGTAACCATGAAAAGGCTAATGAAATCCTAGGATATATCAGGCAAGGTATTTCTAGTAGAGATAAGGAAGTTGTAATAATATTATACAAGAGACTAGTGAGACCTCATCTGGAAAACAGTGTGCAATTCTCGCCTCCCATATTTGATAAATTCAAACTGGAACAGGTGCAGAGAAGGGCTACTAGGATGGTTAAAGGAATGGAAAACCTACCTTATGAAAAGAGACTCAGTGAGTTTGGCTTGTTTAGCCTAATAAAATTAAGGATGATGTGAGATATCATTGCTCTCTATAAATATATGAGAGGAATAAATACCAAGGAGGGAGAAGAGTTACTTAACTTAAGCACCAATCTTGACACAAGAACAAATGGATATAAACTAGGTATCAACAAGTTTAGGCTTGAAATTAGGCACAGATCTCTAATCAGTAGAGGAGTGAAACTCTGGAACAGCCTTCCAAGTGGAGCAGTGGGGGCAAAAAACCTAACTTATTTTTAGACTGAGTTTGGTAACTTTATGGAGGGAACGGTATGATGAGGCTGACTACAATGGTAGACAATCTCAGAATTCTTTTCCATAGCACAAACCTCTGTGTCGTGGGCTAACTGATAGCAGTAGTAGGCGAAGTATGCAATACAGCAGGGGTCAGCAACTTCTGGCATGCAGCTAGCCAGGGTAAGCACCCTGACAGGACGGGCCAGTTTGTTTAACTGCTGCATCGGTAGGTTTGGCCAACCGTGGCTCCCACTGGCCGCGGTTCGCCGTTCCAGGACAATAGGGGTGGCGGGAAGCCGTGACCAGCACATTCTTTGGCCGAGTGCGCTTCCCGCCACCCCCATTGGCCTGGAACAGTGAACCACGGCGAGTGAGAGCCGCGATTGGCCGAACCTGCCGATGCGGCAGATAAATAAATTGGCCCAGCCCGCCATGGTGCTTACCGTGGTGAGTCGCATGCCAGAGGTTGCTAACCCCTGCAATACAGTATTGGAAAGGAAAAAAGAGTCACAATTTGCTAGTCACAATAGCTGTCACAGTTATTTGCTGACAGCAGAGGACTATAGAGGGTTCAATTCCAGATTCTAGAGTGGAGTTTGCTGTAGTACACTACAGACTCTTCTGTCCTTGTTACTCATCCCCCAAGTCTGTATCTGTTTACCACAACACTTACTTATTATTTGTATTATTGTAACACCTAAAAGGCTTAGTGATGGAGCAGACCCCATTGTACTAGGCACTGTATAAACACAAATAAAAAAGAAGGACCCTTTCCCAAAGAGCTTACATTCTAAGAATAAGAAAAGGGACAAATGGATATATACAGATAGATTGAGGAGTACAAGGAAACAATGAGACAATATTACTCACCATGATAAGCAGTGGCTTGAGCATACTAGTGGCCTAACAAGTTTTTGTGTAGTTTAAGGAAACTCCCCACCCCCTTCCTACTTCCACCCCTATCTCTATACATTCAGAGCTCCTGATCCCTGCCCGCCTGCTCCTATCCACCCCCTCATACAATCCCTTGCTCTCCCTTGGCTCCTATTCACCAAATCCAGCTCTTTCCCCTTTCTTCCTCTACTATAATCCACATACAAATAAAAGGAAGTTTTAATGGAGCTGTGAGAACTTCGTGATGAGTATGAACAAAGTAGAGTTGACTTGGTTGTATTTGTGGATATGTTTCATAGAAACATTTAACATTTAATAACAGTTTAACTTCTTCATGGGTAAAACAATGCATTTTTCCCTTAATATCATTCTCTTTAATGACTGAATCATTTTAAATAAAATGTCCCCAGAAAAATCAGCCTGGGGTAGACACCTCACTTGGAAAATTGCAGCCTAAATGGTTAAAATTTGGAGAAGTGGCAAGTAACTGAAAGCAGTGTCTTATAATGGAAAGCGTCAGACAACATTAGGCTTGGTTTCCACTTAAAAGTTAGATCAACATAGCTATGTCATTCAGAGTTGTGGGGAAAAAAAAACAAACAGATCCCTGACCAACATAGCTATGCCACCCTAACTCCCAGATTTGTTGATAGACAACGTAGCTAACATAGGGCTGGTCTACACTGAAAATGTACATTGGAATAGTTTCATCTCTGAGAGGTCAGAAAAATCCACACCCCTGAGTGTTGTAGCTATGCCAATCTACCCC
>NC_133769.1:282188256-282193587 GCF_003597395.2 Chelonoidis abingdonii | reverse complement strand
AAATGTTTTTTTTTTACAAATAGATTCCTGACAAGACATATTACTACAGACCTCTGAATAATAATTCATTTAAACTACAATACAGAATCATATTTCAGGCATCCCTCAGAAACAGTGCAAAGGCTTAGGGGAGTCAACGGTAATGGAGGAGCTGAGGGAGAGGGACTACATTTCTGGGAAGGAGCCTGGGTGTGAACTTGGAGGGTTGTTGGGTATGGATGGGAAGAATATGGAACAGATTTTTTGGGGGGCGGGGAGGGATTTTTAGGGAGCTTCCCCCGTGTAGCCCCTGGCTGACCCCTTGTCTTTTCCATTCAGTCAGGTACATCTGCCCTGTCCTTGTGTGTCCCTGCATCCCCATGTGTCCGTGCACCTCCACTCAGACACCCACTGCCCCTATCCCCATGTTGCCTTGCACCCCTGTGACAGTTAGCAGCCCCCCGCCTAACAGCTAGTAATCTTATATTAGCTGGCAACCATTAGGAGAAATTGGACTCCTCAGGGACACAGTAGCCTGAACTTTTGAACTGTCTTTTCTTATCAGTCTTGAGGCAGTTGAAGCTGGTCTTAGGCTGGTTTTTGCTGAGCAGATTTCAGATGTCCAGGTTTTGATAGCCACCAATCAAATGCTAACACGACCGAAGCCTGTGTGTGAGTGTGTATAAAAGATTCTTGGTTTTTGTATGGAGTAGAGTTTTTTGTACCAAAGTACAGAACTTTCCTTTCTTCTGCAGAATAAAGCAACCTTTCCTTATCCCTGTCTGGCTGTCATTGGCTCTTAGCTAGGCGGATCCAACATTTCAGTAACACTCCCTCCCCATGTCCCTATGTAGCTCTGTACCCACCTCCCCTGTCCCTATGTGACTCTGTGTCCCAGCTCAGTCACCCCCCTGTGGCTTATTAATTATGTGTGCATGCAATAGCATAGAATTCCTCCAGGAGTACTACACTGCACCACTACAGGTGTGCAGCTTCAGCTCTGCGGTTGTGCTGCAGCAGCAACTTAAGTGTAGATATAGCCTTAGTTTGAGGTGATGGTGGTTCTACTCCAATGGAAATACCCCTTCTGCCAGTGTAGGTTGTGTCTAGCTACAGAGTTATGCTAACATAGCTAAGCCAAAATAGCTATGTTGCCATAGTTTCCATAGCTAAGGCATAGCCTTAAATATACCCAGTACTGCCATCTCCACCCATAATGCGTACATAGACTCCAGACATTTTTGCGCTCTTCTCCCTTCATTTCAAGCACACTCGCCCACAACTCCTCACTATGCAGTATGACAGTAAAATGTGTAATTTACAACTTTTTTTTCAAATAGGTTTTCTTCGAAAATAATAAAAAAATTGTTTCTAGAAGCTATCAATTTGTCAATAAAATGGCAACATTTCTTTGCAAAACATGGCAATTTACACAAAAAATGCTTACCTCTTCTCTATGGTGAAATTTTACCATGTTTGTAGCAAAAAGTTCTATTCACTGATAAAAATAATTAAATGTTGCTGTGAATCCACTCCACAAATTCAGCCACATAATCTGTATTGCATTCATACTAATCGTAAAGCTTTATACAGATCCATTCTCAAGTGGAACTTTATTTGCTTTCATTAGGTTTCTCACAGCCAACTTTAACATCATTAAAATTTTGGTTTGACAGGTAACATTCACTGAAATGTAGGGTGTAATGCAAGCCTTGTGGACTTCATAAAGTTAGCAATGAATGTAGTTGATTTTTTTTTGTTGTCATTATACCAAGTAAAGAAATCTTAAGAGATAGATACTCTTTTCTCCAGGATTGAGATCAATTTCACTTCCTGGCAGTTCCTAAATTGTGTTTGCCAATTGCTAGTGAAATTATGGAGATGGATGATCACTGGTCTTGACCTTTCATTATTCCAAGGCCACACTGTGAAGGAGCAGAATGCAGCTTTTAAGCTTTCTTGCTTCGTTTGAATTTACAGAAGCTCAGGTTTCATTTCTCAAAGAACAGAATGAGATAAGTACCTTGGAAATCTTATGGGAGACCTAGTGTTGCTATGTTATAGATCCTGCTTCTCATCTTCTATGGCCTCAACGTTTCTTTTATTGTTATATACAGGATAGTAATAACACTTTTTGTTAAGACATGGTCAGTGGGAAAGCCAGTCCTTTATTATATCTAATATATCTACATCACCATGTAATTAAACACTTTATATAAATTGTGAGTTGTATCTGGGTTTCAGGGTTCTCTTTAGTGCTTCTTTTATAGTTTATAGTGTGTTCATTGTTATGGCTTTAAAATAGCATTAACTTCAGAAAATATCTGTGTAGGTCACATTATCACTATATTCTAAAAATTACTAAGAAATCTATTATCTAACTTTATGTAAAGACAAGTTTTACAGTACAGGCTAGGCCAGGGGTAGGCAACCTCTGGCATGAGGCTAGCTAGGGTAAGCACCTTGGCAGGCCGGGCCAGTTTATTTACCTGCTGTGTTGGCAGGTTCGGCCCATCGCAGCTCCTACTGTCCGCGGTTCGCTGTTCCAGGCCAACAGAGGTGGCGCAAAGCTGCGGCCAGCATATTCCTCAGCCCTCGGCGCTTCCCAGAGGTTGCCAACCCCTGGGCTAGGTTATTTAAATAAACAGACATAAAACAAAAACACCTGTTCATCACTAAGGGCCTCTTCACACATCCATTGTGCATATAGACTCTGCCCATCCCCCAAATTACTGTACTTTACCAGTCACTGAGGCTATGTCTTCACTAAAAAGTTGCAGCAGCAGAGCTGCGTCCCTTTAGCACCACCACTACAGCAAAGGGAGAAGCTATCTCATCAGTGTAGTTAATCCCAAAGAGGTGGTAGATAGGTTGGTGGAAAAATTCTTCTGTCAGCATAGCACTGCCTACATTGGTCAGGTTCTCTATGTTGGTCATGGTGTGGATTTTTCACACCCCTGAGGGACATGTCTGGGTTGACCTAATTATTTAGCATAGACCTGACCTAAAATGAAGTTTAGTCATGTCTCAATTATAATGTAAATACAAATTAGTTGAGAGAATGCCATAATTATAAGAAAAAATGATATAATTTTCATCAGTGGAAATGTGAAAAGAGAACTCCCAGGGCTGCAAAGTTTCACCAATGCAACTTTGTCTTAATAATTTGCACTTATATAGTGTCTTGTATTCAAGGTGCTCAATGAGCTTTGCAAACTTTAATAAGTGTGACTGAATGCACCTTGTCTTTACACCCTACAGATTGTTGCAATAATTTTGTACATGGTTCCAACCTCACAGTGGGAATGAACTTTACCTAGGGGTAACCCTCAGTAAAATGACAGATTTGAGTATTTCACATGGTGACGGGTATATAACAGTGAAGGGCAAAAACACCCAAATATATCTCTCCCTAACTAGCTCTTCTTCTCTTTCACTTAAGAAACCAAAGGGGAGGGCTGGCCAGTGCAGAACTCACTATTTTTGGAAAATTCAGAAGTGGGAGTGTGTTAGGGTCATTCTGCAGGTAGTAATTAAGTCTGCTGGGGCCACTTCTGCCAAGCTGCAGCTGTTTGTGAGGATCCCAGATTGGAAGCTATTGCAGGAAAGCATTGTAAGGCATCCCAGATTGCAGGGCAGGTAGTGACATAACCCTTCATTGGTCTGGACTGCATCCCAGAATGTGTTGATTAAGCTATATCATACATTTTGTGAAAAGAGTATGATCATTTTACAGTTGAGGAAACTGAGACAGAGAAAGTTTTAAGTTACTTACCAAAGTCATATAGAGAGTCTGTGACCTAGAACTTAGATCTCATGATTCATAACCTTGATGTCAGGACAATAGTAGAAAGGTATCAGTACAAGACTACTAACCTAATTGTAAGACAACTAACCTAATTGTAAAGCAGTGTCAAGATGTGCTTTGGTAAATCAACTAAATATTCACAAAAAATAGTGAAATAATGATTTCTCTGAAATATATACCCAGAGATGAAGAAGACAGGCTGGCTTCACACCTTTAATAAACACTATTAATACAAATGGCTTGGCACAACATAGAGTTTTTAAACTTTAGGGAAATATTTCGCTGCCATGAAAGAGTTTGAAGGCAAGTAAATATTGTGTAACCCTTGTCTGTATCACAATCTGTCCCATAAATCACACTTGTGTTTAGACTTTTAGCTTCACAAATCAGCAAATGAAGCAGCAGTGTCAAACAGCTTTCTAAAGGTCAAATTGTGCAATCCTTACTCAGGCAAAAACATCACAGATTTCAAAGGTAGTTTTGCCTGAGTAAGGACTACGGCTTTCAGCTCTAATACTGCAATTAACCAGCAAATGGGCAGGTTGATGTTCTCTTCTAAGTGGTGGGAATGTAGTCCTTGTGTAAGATCTTGATATATTAAGTTTGAGAAACTCTACATTAATGTTTTGGAAGCATTCTGAAATCCTCAAATGGAAGAAACTATAGAAATGAGCATCTCAATATCTAAAGCCTCTTTCTCCACGCTCAAGATCATTGCTATGTTACTGAGAAACAAGAGTGTACAACTATAATGACTGTCTTAAGGTGTTTACAATCTCAAATGTAATTAGATTGATATAACAGATACATACCTTAAAAAGGTGTATATCTGTCAGGTGCAATTGGTATATAATATTGAAGTAATTTTTCTGCATAAAAGTTTCATTCTCTTCAATACACATTTATTTAACAGCAGCAGCATAAAATCATAGTACTTATTTGAGAGTAAAGGTGTGTGGTGTGGCTGACTGGGGATTCCTCAGACTGCTTGCCTCACTCTTCTGAACAAAACTATTTTTTTTTCATAAATTGTATCTGCCTGCATGCCCCAATAGCCTTTCATTTCAAAGATACACTGAGGGGGAAGAAGGGTGGAGGTGGGAGAGGAAGGCAGCACTGTTTCTCTTCTCAAAAGCCTGTCTGTTCATGCTCTCATCCTCCTCCACCAAAAAAGAAGTCAGCCATTTACACATCATGATAAGTTATCAGGATAATTCAAGTCATCTATCTACAAGTGAATAGCTCAGCTAGACGCATAGCTATTTACTGCTCAGGACTTCCTCTGCACTGGAATTTCACTCCCAGCGACTCACATGAGCCTTCTGAGGGTACATCTACACTATCGGATTATTCCGATTTTACATAAACCAGTTTTGTAAAACATTGTATAAAGTCGAGTGCACGTGGCCACACTAAGCACATTAATTCGGTGATGTGCATCCATGGTCCGAGGCTAGTGTCGATTTCTGGAGCGTTGCACTGTGGGTAGCTATTCTTTAGCTATCCCATAGTTCCCACAGTCTCCCCCACCCCTTGGAATTCTG